>NC_061516.1:23172500-23250000 GCF_022379125.1 Scophthalmus maximus
GAAGGCTTGGTTCCCAATTTGACGGTCTTAATGCCTCTAAAAAAATACTCACATGAACACACCGGAAGATATCTAACAAGTTTCCATCCAAACGTAGCGCATGCTGTGAACTGATTTCCAGAAAATTGGCAAAAGGAAAATGCGTGAATATTAGGAGTCGGGCACTTAATAGATTGATAGTTGGTATTAAACATTTGCAAAGAGGGAGGGAGAGAGAGAGAGAGAGAGAGCACCGTTCAAACCTCAGACATTGTAGAACCAGGCGGAAAAGGTGACATTATTTCCACGGTCTTGGCCTTAACCCGTGATGCTCTTTGAAAAAGTATGTGAGCGATTGAGCAGGACGAGAGAGAGGCAGGGCCACGTCAGTGTTGTGTCACACTGACGTGTTTGCTTATGTGCGTCTGTCGTCTGCTGTTGTAATGTCGCCCGTCAGGTTGAGCAGGCAGGACTGCGAGCCGAGCAGCGCGTAACACGAGGTGGAGAACGCTTTGTTGTTTCCGTGCCAGACTCGTCAGCCCCCCGATGGGAAGCACAAGACGAGGCACAAGGAGTGGGAGAAGACAGCAGAGAGAGAGAGAGAGAGAGAGAGAGAGAGAGAGAGAGAGAGAGAGAGAGAGAGAGAGAGAGAGAGAGAGAGAGAGAGAGAGAGAAAGAAAGGGGATGTCACTAATTTGAGAAGGGGTCCGGACGGGAGGGGGGGTTTCTTAGAGCTGACGTGAGCTGGCAAGTGTCCTCGTTCATTTCCTCGCTTTTGTGTCTCCATGTGTCTGCTGATGAATTGGGAGTTCCTTCCTTCCTTCCTTCCTTCCTTCCTACCCTCCCTCTCTTTCTGCCTCTTGCTCCATCATCCCTCCATCCTTCCTCTCCCTCTCACGGCGTGACAGCATTGCGATCCCTGTCATGTCTGCCAATTATCTGTGATCAGTGTTGCGTTCCAGTCCATACATCAGCGTGTGTGTGTGTGTGTGTGTGTGTGTGTGTGTGTGTGTGTGTGTGTGTGTGTGTGTGTGTGTGTGTGTGTGTGTGTGTGTGTGTGTGTGTGTGTGTGTGTGTGTGTGTGTGTGTGTGTGTGTGTGTGTGTGTGTGTGTGTGTGCGTGCGTGCGTGCGTGCGTGCGTGCGTGCGTGCGTGCGTGCGTGCGTGCGTGCGTGCGTGCGTGCGTGCGTGCGTGCGTGTGTGTGTGCGCGTGCGTGTGTGTGCGTGTGTGTGCATCTACATCTTATTCAACATGGTTATGGTTACACTCTCAGATATTTCTTGGATGCTATCGATTCAGACGGACAGCATGGGGAAATGGGCAATCGAAGTTGGTTATGTGTAATTTTAATAGATTTGCAAAATGGATATTTTGTGACTGTAAATCCAGTTGGTACTGTCGGAGGAGGCCGAGTGGATGCGTGGAGATGATGGAAGTGTGTGTCGCTGGAGAAAGGGTAAACCCACCCTGAGACGGGACGCGTGATCTGAACAGGAAGCTGTTTTACAGACAGGAAGATGGTATGAAGACTTCAGAGGGAGCGAGTGTGTGTGAGGTGCTGAGCAGGGATTTAAAGGGAGGAATTACCGCGGGTGTCTTCAAAGATTGTGTTTGTGCTTTGTTTGCACTGGCGAGATTTGGCCTTCCTGGGATCATCTTTTTTTCATCACTTTCCTTTCGTCTTCTCTTTTTAATCGCCGCTCGGAAATCTTTGTGTGTGTGTGTGTGTGTGTGTGTGTGTGTGTGTGTGTGTGTGTGTGTGTGTGTGTGTGTGTGTGTGTGTGTGTGTGTGTGTGTGTGTGTGTGTGTGTGTGTGTGTGTGTGTGTGTGTGTGTGTGTGTGTGTGTGTGTGTGTGTGTGTGTGTGTCCACGTGACTGTGTAATCAAAGCAGAGGAAACAGGACACTTTGCCATTGTGTGTCTCCTCTCCTCTCCTCTTCCTCTTTCGCCCCTTCGCTCCATCTTTTCCTTTCAACCCCTCACATTACATTAGTTACAGTCAGCTAGAGAGTTGGTCACGGGGAGATGGCGATCTGGCCGGCGACTCGCTGCTCATCACATAGTCACACTCCGCGTTCCGCCGCTTGTTGACCTGGAAGTGATGCACGAGGCGGGCTCACTCGGCGGGCCTTGTGAGTGCATTTGTTGAGTGTGCGTGTGCAAATATGTACGTGAATATGTCTGAAAATGAGGGTGTGTGTGTGTGTGTGCAAAAGCGAGGATGAAGGCTCACAGGCAGAGCTGCGTGGATTTTGTTTCTTTGGACCGAGTTTCTTTTCGGGATAAAGAGAAAAAACCCTGTGGTGAGTGCTGTATAAGGTTTCTCTTAGACTCTGTGTTTTTGTTATTGTCGCGTGGTGCATTAGCTTTCAGGCACATGTGTGTGTGTGTGTGTGTGTGTGGGGGGGTCAGATTGCCTTTGTCCGCTGTCCTCAGGCCTGCACTCAGATGTCAGAGTCGTGTGGTGCTCATACAGGTCACTAATGCAGTGAGGGGCGGGGGGGGGCGCTGGCTCTATTCACCGTGGCCAACTCGGAACCCAAACAAATACCCCCCCCGGCTCCAGTCAGCTCAAGTGCTGGACTCCCAGGAAACGGACCCGTTGACCTAGATCCAACCCCGTCCACCGAGAGCGGCGATGTTGACGTCCTCGTCTCGCCGAGAGCCAGTTGTCTCTGTCTCGAGACGCCGTTTGGTTCCAACCCGGGTGTGAGGAGATTTCTTGTTCGACGTATCATCCAGGGGTTTCCGTCAGCGTTCATAATAACGTTAGAGTGACTTAGGTCGGCCCTCGTTGGCAGACATTTTAATAGTGCACAAAAATGAATGATGCACATGACCTGAAAAAAAAGAAAGAGAAAGAAAATGGAAAGGGGAAAATGTGTCTCTCAGTTGTTGTTCACAGCCTGGAGGTCGTATGCGAATCTGTCTAACTCGTACTGTAAGTGTGTCTATTCATATGCTCACTGGACATGAAGATACTTCATCCAGAGTGTGGTGTTCTCCTCTAGTGCCGGAGCTTTGGAGAAAAAAAAAAAAAAAAGGCAATTTGCAGACATCACATCATCTATCTCTCCACTTGTTTCTTAAATTCTGTTGTAATGATAAAATATTATTAGTAATAATAATGCAAATATTCAGTAGTTTCCGTCCCAATCACAGTTTGGTTTTAGTAGTTTCTCGTCAGTGAACTTTGCAGAACGTTCACGCAACACAGCTCTTCTCCCGTTTTCTGAATCTGTCACACTTTGTATTTTTGTAAGGTTGTGCATATGTGTGTGTTTGTGTACGGGTCTTTCTATAGTTGCGAGAACCAAATTTTGGCTCAACACCATCCTTGTGGGGACATTTCGACGCCGTGAGGTCCATGCAATTTCTTGGTTTTAGGGGTTAGACTTGTGTTTTGGGTTAGGGTTGGGGTAAGGCATTAAGTTGAGATGCATACGGACAGGGTGAGGGGCTAGGGAATGCATTATGCCAATAAGTGTCCTCACTGCTATATAGAGACCAATCTATAACTTCTGCACACACTACAACTTTATGGAACATTTCTCCGCAATGAACATCTGCCGCATCTGTCAATAGCCATGACATTATATTGTCTTCTTTTGTTTTTGGCCTGAAGCAAAGCTCCCTTGATGCCTTCTTCATAGAGTGTAACCTGAGACTATTTGAAGGAATAATAACCGACAACAAGGCTTTTACGGCCTGTGCGTCCCAGCGTCGACACTGCGTTGCGAGCTGCTGTTTGTCCGTCACATTCCTGGCTGGACAATTCTCAGCCCCATCCTTCACTGCACTTCATTGTTTCCCGTCTCCTTCTTCAAGGGGCCACTTTGTTTGTCAGGCACCGCTGTTGACTCAGGTGCAGAGGCGCACTGAGATAACTTCCGCCCCCCGCCCGTCCCCCTCCCCTCCCCTCCGCCTGGATCTCCTCTGTTTTGCCCACTCCTCTGCCACGAACATCTTCATTACCGCCGCCTGCGTTCCTGGCCTCCGTCAGGTTCACACTGTTGGATGGATTGTGTCTCTCGCTTAATCTCTTCTCCCGCGGTTCCCTCTCCACTTCTTCCTCCCGTACCTGTCCTTGTGCGGTCACGCTAATGCCTCTTCTCTTGCTCCCAGGTTGTACCACACCGGGGTTTTGTTTTTAGCCTCAGCAGTTTTCTGAATTAAGAAAAGTAATAAGAGTTTGTGTTTCGTTATTACTCTCACAAGTTGATTCAAATCAGAGTGAGCTGATACCTGCTCAGTTGCACTGTTGCAGTATTTAAAATCGTATTCTTTGCAGGTGCCTTAAAAGGATATTTTGAAATATCAGTTTTCCCTCATTCATTTCCATTTCCTTTCAACAGTCACTCAACGCATGTACACATGGATTATTGGACAAGCCAGGTTATCATAAACGTGTTCGGATAACTTCGGTCCATCCGGATAATCACCTTCACATTCACAATCATCTTTCGTTTATTAAAGGGCAATTTCACTTTTCGACCCAGCTGTTTTTGTTTGTCGGCGTTTATGTCGTCTGGCACGTTGGCCGACAACAATTTTCTCTTCGACATCTCTCTCCGGTTCGTCTCACTTCGATCATATCATTGATGACAACGAGTCGCGCCCGGTCACATCTGACACGCCACATCCGTCTCCGTCGGCCGCTCAGCACTTATCAGCGCCGCTCCACCTCTTTGGCTCTCATGTCTCCTTCCACCTCGGCACACATCATTTGTCTGTCTGTACCTGTGGCCCAACACTCGATTCCCAGCCGCTCCCCCGCCGCTCTGACAGCCTCTCATCCGCCTTTCAACGCCATCGTCTTTTTTTCCCCTTTCCCTCCCAGACCCTCATGCCGCTCTCATCCCATCCCCCCGACTCAACCTCCCCACCTCAATCAGTCTATATACCTTTGCCTAGATCCCCTTTCATCCCTCTCTTTCGCCCCCTCATCCACCTCATCCACCCTGTTATTTTTCTCTCCAGACTGCGCCGAGCGAAATAGGAAGTACTATACCCGCCAATTTTCATTCACACCTGTGTGTGTGTGTGTGTGTCTGTCTGACGGCGTCCATACGTGTCAATGAGTTTATCTGGTATGACTTTCTGAAGACAATATCCGATGCCATGAATTAGTATGCTTAAATTTGTCCATTCTACGATTTAGCATGATGAAGTTTTATCTCAGAAAGATTGACAAAAAGAGGAAAATAATGGCGGATGTCCAATTAATTGATTAGCAATCGACTACTGAATTAATCGCCAACTATTTTGACAATCGATTAAGCGGTTCAAGTAGTTGTCATGAAAACAAAAGTCACAATTCTCTGATTTCAGCTTCTTAAACGTGAATATTTTCTGGTTTTTTCTTTGCTCCTGTATGACAGTAAACTAAATACCTTTGGTGTGTGGACAAAACAACACATCATGTCGGGGGTTTTGAGAAAAAACGATCAACCCTTTTCACCATTTTACGGACCAGACAGCTGATCGATGAATCAAGAAAACGATGGTATGTTGCAGCCCCTAACTGGGATTAAACGGAATAGCTGGAGACCTTGCGCACATCACAACACAGTCACAGCAACGCCTCCAATTATTCTGACAGCACAAGATTCCAGTGTGTGTTAAACTGCAAGAGGGATAAATCAGACAAAGTGGTAGACAAACAAGTTCGATGTTTTGTTTTTTCCTTCCTCGTTCTTCTCGTTCCTAGTTTTGCACTGATAAATTACCAAGGGAATCTCTATGATATATTGATCCCGTTATGAAAGAAGTGTTGGACACGCACAGAGGGGAAAGCGTTGATGTTGGCTGCGGATGAGACAAACTGGAAGATTTCTTGCCGTATAATAAAATCCTGTAGTTGCATGCTGTTGCCCACGCCTCATTTCGAGAAATTCAAAAAATGCTGCCTCGTCCTCACAGCACTCTCCTTTTTTCATTAAAACGCCTTTCTCCATCTTATTCCTTGGCTTGCCGCCGGTCCTCCCCGCGGCGGCGTCTCGGCCCGCAGGGTTTCTACGGTTACCAGCTGAATCTGGAGCACAGTCAGAGTCTCGTCCCACTCCCCCTGAATAATGAAACAACGCCTTTTTTGCCCCCTCCTTTTGTTTTTTGACGACTCTCATATTGGGAACCGGCAAATCAACACATCAATATTCAGCTGATCGGTTTTGACGACTCGTCTGTGCGATCACGGCTCCGTCAGGGCGAGCACGTGTTGACTGAGGTTCTGGCACAAGAGCATTAAATAATACGCAAATGATGGTTCAACAGTTTCCATAGTTATGCTCTTACCAACATCAGGATTCCAAGTGGCATAGTTACCTACAACAAGGGTCCAGGAAGGATTGGATTTAGGCTGACACGCCTTGATTTCCTCTTTCATCTCAGAACAAGTGAGAGGATGTAGTACTCTAATTATACAATACTCATATTAACATATTCATCTTGAAGGATTCTGATTAGCATGGAAGAGATTCGGGGCTAGGCAGGAGAAAGAAGCGAAAACCGGGAAAGGATTATTTTCTAAATCGGAGAATACATTTTTTTTTCTAATTTTGCAGATGAAATATGAAATGTCGGGTAAAACAGATAAACGACAATGACAAGGACATTCTGTCTCTTTTAGCACATAAATAAAGGACTTATTGTCCTAGTTGTCCCCCCAAACTGTCTTTTCACAAGGAGAAACTACACAAACTTGGAAGAGGTGGCCGCATTTGTGAAAACTGAAATGGCTGGTAATGGACGAATGCTAAAACATCCATGGTTCAACCATACACACCAAGGATCTGACCCTCCGACAGCTCGCATAGCTGTCAGTCACTCCTCTGACTGGATTTGATGAACCAGTGGACTTTACGTTATCCTTGACATTTCCACTTAAATCACAAAACAGTATTTCAACTTTCTGCTAGAAATGCAAAATGAAAACAAATTTTCCTCACCCGAATACTCTTATTCTGTACTAAAGGAGGTTTGAATCTTCGGGATCCCCCATTTCTTTGAATTCATACATGGATTGGACGATTGCTGAAGTTGCAGCTCCAGCAACTCGAGAGCGGAGTGTCAAAAAGCTGCTCACGCTCATCGACTCTCGCGGGCCTCTCACTCAATGGAGGACTTGTGGATGAGGGATTTTTTTTTTTCCTCCTTCAAAATATGGTAATCCCTGACAGCACTGCGCTGCAGAGAGAGCGTGCTGAAATCTGAGTTAAGGAGCGTACGGCGTAAGCTCCTCGGAAAGACGGAGGGGCGCGTTTAATGAGGTTAGGGACACTCAAGGAGTAAAGTGGAGTGAACTGGTTGTCACTGAATTCCACTGCCCTTTTCTTTTTAAACATGATCCTCCGATGACACACTGACCCCCAAAGTCGAAAGTGGGTTTTTTTGTCACTATGCAGATGATACTCTGCTCTCTTCACCCCAGTTTTTTTTCAGCTGTGATATATATCCACCCATCCATCGTCTACCGCTTTATCCACTTCAGGGTCGCGGGGGGGGGGGGGGGGGGGGGCTGGAGCCAATCCCAGCTAACACTGGGCGAGGGGCGGGGTTCACCCTGGACAGGTCGCCAGCCATTCAGTCTCACATTCACACCTACGGTCAATTTAGAATTCTCCAATGAACCTAACCCCATGCTGCATGTCTTTGGACTGTGAGGCGAAAGTGCTAACCACTACACCACCGTGCAGCCCATGTGATATATATATATATATATATATATATATATATGTATACATTTTTTTCCAGTTTATTTACACATTTGACGCTTTCTGAGAGGAATTACCGCAGTGATTTTGCTTCGCTGTTATCATCATCACAATCCCGGATCTTCACTCTTCTTTTCTACACCCCTTCAATAGGAGACAACAGATGGAAGGAGATTTTCACAAATTAATAACAATCACCTCTCCTCTCCTCCCTCTCTGCTTTGTTCTGTCATCTTTTCGTCTGTTGCCTTGCCGTCTTCTGAAAGCGTTCTTCAGGAAGGAATAATAATTTGTCTCTCACCACTTAAGATTTTTTTTTTTTCTTTTTCCATGTTTGACTTAAGCAGCTGTCGGGAATCATGCTCACAAGGCACAACTGTTTGTGCCTGTGTGTGTGTGTGTGTGTTTAAGCAGAGAGAGAGAGAGGGGGTGGCACGTGTCTTGTCAGATCCCGAAAGGATGAATAAGAAGCTAATCTCCCTCTTCAAGGGAATTCTACCAGTGATGTCTGAGAAAGGCCCCGTCTCGGAGGGATTGTGCGAGCGCACTGGAGTGTGCTCCCCTATCGCGACAATGGGAGGATCTCAGGAGCCCGTCTGACTGTTATCTCTGCATCAGATAGATATAGTTCTTCCTCAAATGTGAACAATACACACACATTTGGTGAGCACCATAAGACACGAGCTAACGGACGCTAAGTCCCTGATCCTTACTTGTTTGGACCACTGAGCCTTTTCCTGCACCCAGTCCTGTGTTTAAAAAAAAAAAAAATCTTTTAAAGCAGGTTTGCTCAGCGTGAGAAGGCCGTACGGTGCACGTGCATGTTTGCGGGTGTGTTTGTGTGTAACTGTAAGTGTGAGGTTTTGGGATCATGGAGACTTACCGATGAAAACCTTCTCCAGGATTCCCATGGTAGTCTATTTCGACTGTCTAGGAATGAAGTCTTCCCCATTCGGAAATGCCTTTGTCCCCCCCCCCGCAGAGAACGTGTTGACCTCAGCGACTTCGCTCCCCGCCTAGAGGGAGGGCAGGGGGGCACAGTATGTAAAAAGGTGCATGAAGAAAGGCCTGAGGGAAGGGAGAGTCCCGGGGACTGCGTCATGCGTCCCGAGGCTTGAATTCGGGGGGGGGGCTGTGGTCGTGGTTTTTGAGAGTTCAGAGGAGAGGTCGGGGAGGTCAGTCGAGCGGTGAGCTTCTCTGGTTACAGCGGTTGTCTAGACTCGGTCGCCACCGTTTTCTGCTTGAGGTCGGGCTGTTTCAACTCCATCACTCGCCGGGGCGTCGGGAATGACCAAAACAGAAAACACTGAGGGATGAGGCACGACACAAATCTCTTCACAGTGTTTTGGCTGTTACAATAAAGGCTAGTAACCTCACGACTGTTCAGTCGAGTCCACCAAAGCATCTTGAGTTCAAAGGAGATGATAACAGTGTCTTCGCTTTAGGGCCGACGCGTTAAGTTGCATTAACAGTTGTTAATCCGAAATAGGAAACTATATATTCCGTCAGGATTCTTTGAGGATATCAAATCCTGTGATGTGCGATACACGGTGACTTTAGGCTACACGCTGATGACGTAACGCCAGGAACTGAAAAAAATCCTCGACTCACAGCTGATCGACAGCGAAACCCTCAAGGCGGAAACAACATTTCCGTGTCGCCATTACACGATTTCTTTTGTCAATCAATTTTAACGATGATGGGTTAATGTCCTTTCAGACGTTTACTAATAGGTGCTCAGTGATTTCCTAATCTTAAAATCTGTGACAGATTTTCGACAGCCACTCCGGAATGTGGTGCAGACATGGCCACGGATTTAAAAAAAAAAAAAAGGCGACCCAGACAACGAGACCGGTTTTCTTTGGCTCCGCTGACGGCGCGGCGTCGTACAGTACGGTGCACGTTGGCGTCACGTGTGGTTTCAGTCGGGAGCGCTGAGCGGTTTGTCATGTTGGGTGGAGCTGTGAGACAGGTGCAGAGATGAAACGATTGGCGGTTGGGCGGTGGTGGATGAGGGGGGGGTAGGGTGTTCCTGCTGCATGGCTGTTCTGACAGGCCTTTGGTATTTTTTCCAATGAGTGTGTGTGTGTGTGTGTGTGTGCTTGTGTGTGAGAGAGACGGAAACCTGCTCACCTTTCTCCTGGGATTGTGCAGGTGCGTGCAACTGGAAGCACGTCTGCCTTTATACTGTTGTGCTGGAATGTATATCACGGAAAAACGATACCTGCGTGTGCGTGAGTGCGTGCGTGTGCGCGCGTGTTTCTCACGTGTTCGGTGAGAGCCTGTAGGTGTCGAGCATCTTCTTTGGAACGCAGCTGTGTGGCTCCGTGAGTTCGAGAGCTCCGGACGCTCCAGAGCTGTCTCTGTCCAGTGTGTGATGGAAGTGGCGCTTGCAGAGAGACAGAGCTGAGCATCACATTGCCAGTCTCTCCTCCGGCACTCGCGCTGTGCACACGAAGAAGAGGAAAAGACGAAGCAGATCTGCATTTTTAAAACATGTTGTTGGTGATGAATTCAGTGAAAATGACACCGGTTAAAAAAGAATTGAGGGTGTTTGGAGTCGCGTGTGTTTGTCTGGGGGAGAGAATGTCGGTGTGTTGATAATGCTCCGGCTGCTGTTGTGCAGGCCATTGTGTTAACACACTGTCAGTGGGTTAACACACTGCCAGTGTGTTAATGTACTGACAGTGTGTTAATACACTGCCAGAGTGTTAATGCACTGCACGAATGAGAGCGAGAGCGAGCGACTGAGAGAAAGCGAGCGAATAATTATGTTTCCCCTTTTGTCTCGACTCCCTCAATTAAGCCTGAAGAGAGGCAGCCAGAGCACATGTCTACTTATCCACTTAAAGCTCCCAGACAATAGGACCCCCCAATGTCTCTGTCTCTCCCACTCCCTCTCTCCCATTTTCAATTTTCATTTCTTCCTCCCCCCTTTCTCACTTTTCCATGTCGAAACTTCTATTCATAGCGCAGTCCCCCCGACGTGCTTCCCCCCCCCTGTCTGCACCGACCTCGGCGACCCCTCCCTCCCTCCCTCCCTCCCTCCCTCCTCGCGCGTTTCGCCCTCAGCCTCGCCTCACCTCTCAGCTCTATGCGTGGGTTTTTTTTTGCGGAGAGCGCCCCCACCCGCCCGACCCCGTCTCACCCCCCCTCCATCCCTCCCCCGTCTCCCGTGCCTTGCTGCAGGGCACGGGAAGAGGTAAAACGAGGAGACTAAACACTTTAGATGGTACAGCGCCGGAGGAGAGGCAGCAGTTTGATTTCCCTCGTGTTGTGTCAGGAAGGCTTGTTTTGTTTGTGTGGCTTGTGTGTGTGTGTGTGTGTGTGTGTGTGTGTGTGTGTGTGTGTGTGTGTGTGTGTGTGGGTGTGTGGGTGTGTGGGTGTGTGTGTGTGTGTGTGTGTGTGTGTGTGTGGGTGTGTGTGTGTGTGTGTGTGTGTGTGTGTGTGTGGGTGTGTGTTTTTCCTCCTCTGCACTGAACTCCGAATAAGACAGACAGAACACACAGACATATAGATGATTAATATCGCTCGTCACTGCACAGCGCAACCCAGAGTTCTCCGTGCTATAACCAATATTTGTTCAATAAGTTTCATTATTGACAGGGGGGGGAGAATAGGCCCGTCTCCAAATCCAATATCCTGCACCTGTCAGGCGGATGATAATGTGTGTGTTGATTTTTTTCTCGGAGGGGAGGGCTGGTCAGCGTGTGGGCTGGGACGAATCTGATCAGGCCGGCTGGGAACGGAGGATGGATGGGAAATAAGGATGGAAGAGGAGGAGAAGTATCAGGGTCAAGTTTAGCTCATGTAACTGTTTCCCACAGCTGGAGCGAAAATGTGCTGCAGTGGCTAAGTTTAAACGCACTAACGCACGCACAGACACGCACACACACACACAAACACACACACACACACACACACACACACACACACACACGCGCTCACATAGTGCAATGTCAGATCGGACCACGGGAACAAGTAAACACTGCTTATGGCTTTGTTGTCGTTTCTTCCTCTACTTAGCTGAACTCTCACGTCTGTGAACAAATTGACAGTATAATCTGATTATCATCAATAATAATAACATCATTTAGATCTGAGGGAACAAATCGATCATGTTTTGCACTCCAAACAGACGCTGCTCGATTGGCCTCTGCTCTGCAACGGGTAAAGGCAGTTTGTTTCTCATTTTTTCATTTTTTTCACACCACAGTGAAATTATCTCTCTTGCATCTCTTTAAATACTGTTATTGAAGCACAAACAAATCTGGAAATAATGTTTGCGGCAGCCAGCCTCCCGACTAAAGTGCTAAACGCCCGTGTGCTAGCCAAGTGAGAAGGATACATGCATACAAATTAAAAATGTTTTATCTGGTCACGGACGGAAGATATGTGCAAATCTACACGCACAGCGAGCGTGCTCGAACTTGCATACCTTCACACTATATACAGTACATGGCGCCTTATGGAAATCACGGTCGACTGCCACTAAGCAGCTCAGGGCTGGTATTAGAGGAAAATTAGGTCGTGTTGGCGAGGATCATTTAATTGAGTCTTAAGCAGAAAATCATACTCCATTGCCGCTTTCATCTTCTGTCATTTCAGAGAGTGTGTGTGTGTGTGTGTGTGAGAGTGAGAGTGTGTGAGTGTGTGTGTGTGTGTGTGTGTGCGCACACATCTCTTTGTCTGCAGGGAAACAAGGGGTTTGCCTTCCAAAAGCAGTTTTGTGCACTTGCCTGTACATGCCTGTACGGTTTCTCGTTGGCACTGAGTTTCAGGGTGCAGTTCAAAGATAATACGGTTGTTTGTGAGATGATTTCGCCTCTCCCCTCGGGGCTCAGGCGACACCACTCGTTGCTTTGTTTCTGATCATCTGCGCGTTTGTGCATTTTAATTTTTGTTTCTTTTGCCTCACTGCAATTTCTCCCAGCACCACCGCTGACCGCCCTGTCCCTGTTCCCTTTTCATCCCTGTGCACCGACTCCGACTCAACTTCCCTTCACCTGCTTCATGTAACGCACCTGGCAGATGCTCCTACACTCGTTTGTCAGACGTACATTCCGTCTCCTGCTCTTCTGAAACCCCTCTCTCCCCTCCTGTTCCTCGCAGGGCAAACCGACACCACCGTTGTGGAGGATCATGCGGTCGGTGAGAGACGACGACGACGCCGCCGCGATGATGTGGGGATGCTGGTGATGCGGACGCTTGACCACAGGTAGCCGCACGGCGTTTACACCTCGGTATCACACTTCAGTATCACAATCCATCCATCCATCATCTACCGCTTTATCCATTTAAGGGTCGCGGGGGGGTCGCTGGAGCCAATCCCAGCCGACATTGGGCGAGAGGCGGGGTTCACCCTGGACAGGTCGCCAGCCTATCGCAGGGCCACATACAGAGACAAACAACCATTCACTCTCACATTCACACCTACGGTCAATTTAGAGTCTCCAATGAACCTGACCCCATTCTGCATGTCTCTGGACTGTGGGACACGGGGAGAACATGCAAATTCCACACAGAAAGGCCCTGGTTGGTTTGAACCGGGATTCGAACCCAGAACCTTCTTGCTTTGAGGTGAAAGTGCTAACCACTACGCCACCGCGCGGCTGCAACAATCCCAATGAGTACTTTTTGTATTGAATTCTAAAATCTTACCATTCGATTTATCTTATTGTTTCAGTCATATGAAGAAACATGAGGTATCATTGTTGGATTTGACTTAAAGGCTGTGTTTCTATATAAAAGGCTGTTTTTTTTTCTCTCGCTGGAAAGGACCTTTTTGTTTTCTCAGGCTCTCTCTCTCTCTCTCTCTCTCTCTCTCTCTCTCTCTCTCTCTCTCTCTCTCTGCAGTTTGAGCCCACACTGAGTATCTGATGGTGTAGGTTTGATTACGTGTGACTCAGAGGGACCAAGTGGTCTGACGGCAGTTGACTCAGCAGTTGACTCCGCGCGCTTATGTAACAGAGAACACGCCGGGAGGGATGACTTTGCGATCGACACAATTCACAGTGCACCCATCGAAGACGTCGGCCTTTAAAGTTTTAAAAAAGTCACCAAAAGCCGGATGGGATTTTGACACGTTCTGAATTCTTAAGTGGGACAAAACCACAAAACCCGAAGGGAGCCTCCGCGAAATGTTAGCTGTAGTTATGCTCTAAATAAAAAATGTATTCACGTTTATTTTTTAATTCTTTTTGTCCCTGTGCTACCTCACTTGAGTGTGTTGTCCTTGGAAAATTCCCAAATATCCGGGTCGGTTAAAAAAAAAACAGCTGGACACATGATTCCTCACGTGGAGACATCCTGGAGACCCTTGACCACCCACTCCTCCAGCTCAGCGACTGTCCTGGTCATCACATGAATCTCTGAGAGCTGAGAGCTCTGTGAGAAACTGGTTCCAGTCTTTTTGCCATGATCATTCTTTGTTCAGACTTGCAGGTGGGTGCTTTCTGGACAGTGCCATCGGAGAGCACAACCTGCAGTTTGGACAGAAAGAGTCGAAAACACTTTGTTTGTCTGGTTAACAAGCAGGCGAGCAAAACATCTATACCCAGCCCAGTGTGCAATTCAGTGGGGGGGGGGGGGGGGGGGGGGGGGGGGGGGGGGAGAAAAGACATCTCTCTAAAAGCATTAGCTAGGGCTGGTTATTGATTTTTTTTTTTTTTTTTATATAACAGTGCTGATACAATATCTGAGTTTTTGCACAAACACTAAAACCTAAAGTAGTTTTGTCAGTATTTGCTTTAGCATGCCTTTTCCAAAACCCCTTTTTTTCTTTAACAAAACCCACTTTACGCAGGATCACAGTGAATATAACTTTAATTATTTATTTTCTCCCTTTTTTTCCCCCCTTGGAGCTTCTCGTCCCGGTACTTTCAGTCACACTTAGAATCGTCTGTTTGCTTGCCTCACTCTCCCAAAGACACTGGGCTTCATAAAAAGTTTAATACATTTTAAAAAGCCATTGCAAACAGCTGGGCAGACGCATGTTGTTTGAAATGTGTGGCTTTTGCGAGTTAATTAAATACCTTTCATTTTAAACTAAAGAGGGATCTGACGCATCAACACCCTCGGGCACAAATGGTGTGACTGCCTTGGAATGTGGTTGATGAACCTAATGAGCCCAGATTTAAATCAGACTGGAGCTCAGTTGGGTCTGAACTCTGCTGATCAACGGACCAGTTAATGAACACGGATGCGCCACGAGACCCGTAAATAGTTATAAAACAAATAAGCCACTGTTTACTAGACTCGGTCATGGTCTAGATTAAGGGATCATGTGATCATGTTTAGATGTGTATGTTTCTCCTTTTTCATCTACAGTTGAATCATGGGAAACGCGGAGAGTCAGAATGGGGACAGCGGTTTCTACGGCGATGGGACGGGACAACTCTCCCGTAAGCACACGTCCCGCTCGCTCCGTCTCTCCACCAAGCAGCCGATCACCCGCCGCTCCCGGCACTCCTCCTCGGTGAAACAGGAGCACAGGAACTCGGAGGCCTCGACCCGCTCCTCCAGCACGCCCAGCATCCCGCAGTCGCTGGCGGAGAACGGACTGGAACCCTTCAGCGCCGCGGATGCGTTCGGGGAGTTCGGCATCAACCCCCACTGGACACAGCGCGTCGCCATGACCATGCGGCCGGAGTCCTACCAGCAGGACGACGACCCTTTGGCCACGCCGACCCCCGAGACCTCGGAGGCGGACACTGTCGCGCAGGATGGAGGGGAGGACTCCACGGGGGAGGGGGAGGGGGACGCCGCCGGAGAGGAAAGGTACCTCCAGCGGATGGCCGAGGGCCCCCGGGAGGGAGGGAGTTTCAAGAAGAAGCGGTCAAAGTCTGCAGACATGTGGAGAGAGGACAGCCTGGAGTTCTCTCTGTCCGACCTGAGCCAGGAGCATCTGACCAGCACGGAGGAGATAATAGGCGCAGGAGAAGAAGAGGAGGAGGAGGAGGAGCAGTTCTCACATCCCGGTGCAGGTGAGGATTTGAAAAATACCAACACACACACACACAAAGACACATGGCTGGACGGCAAGTCTCGACTGACACATTATATTCCCTGTTCTGAAGCAACGCAGACGATATGGAGTAGTGGCTTTCCAAGAGAAGGGTGACTGGTGATTGGGAGGGAAAAAGATGATGGTTTGATTCACTCTACAGATGATGAGGGGGAGGGTGGTGAGAGAGAAAAATCACACAAGACACTCACTGAGTGGGAGAAAAATAATTTGAGAAGGTCAAGTCGACTGATTGAAGGTCAGCTGCCATCCATCAGGGCGTGCGACGCTCGGCTGGTGACGGCATTGTTGGTTTTAACTGGTGCTGTGCGGGAGCTGCTGCAGGCCGGCATCACAGCGGGCGGTAACTGGTAACTTATCTCCTGAAGGCCTAAGCACTGCCCCAGGTGGTCGGCACACACACACACACACACACACACACACACACACACACGAGAAGGGTAATTTAACTGTCAAGCGTGGTGATCTGAAAGTAACTTGACAGTAATCGGAATGCACTAACCTCCCACCCCCGCCGCCCTGCAATGACCACCTGTGCACGTTCCAGGCTCGGCTGAAAGAGCATCGTCTCTGGACCATCTGTGCAGCCAGCAGAGCGCCGGCCTCAGGGGCCAGAGGGGCCGCTACCCCAAGAACCGGGCGGGAGCCGGTCGTGACGACAGAGAGGGAGGAGGGGAGGAGGGGCTGATGTCCCCAGCCGAGGAGGACGTCGGCGGCTACGGAGCGTTCACGCTTCCGTGCCGGCGGTCCCACTGTCTGTCCGAGGGCCTGGCGGGGCTCGGCATCCCGGCGGCGCCGCGCCCTGCTTTCCAGGGGCGCCGCGCACAAACTACCCAGGTAACACCTCATTTGAATACATTTGCAAAGCAGATGAAGTAGTTTTGCCATTCCACCTCCAGTACTTGAAGCACTAAAGCATGATATCTTCCCTGCCCCTTTCACTAACACACATAAAAAACACACGCAGACAGCAACACTTGGATCATATTTGAGGGGCTTATCAGATTAGCAGATTCATTCAAAACACAACAGCAAAATCACACAAACACTGCAGCAAATCACACATGACAGGAACTCACACAACACGACAGGAACTCACACAACACGACAGGAACTCACACAACACAACAGCATTGGTGAGACCTAAACGGTTGTGTGTGTTGCTGTCGCATTGTGTGAGTTGCTGTTGTGATTCAACTTCGGTTCCCAGAACCTCCAAGCACCCTTGGATAGCAGAGCACCCTAAGTGCTCATTATAAATTCATCTTTGCCAGGCTGAGAGGGGGGGGGGGGGGGGGGGGGGGGGGTTGGGGGGTTGTTAGGCCGGATATAAATAGACGGAAAACACAGCAAAACAACGAGAAGCAGAACAGAGGGAGACTGCGTTTGGTGAAGGAAAAGTGTGAAAGCAAAGGGAACCCCTCGCTCAAAGTGGAGAGCCTTCGCATGGCAGAAGTGCATGTGCAAAAAAACACACAGGCTAACGCAGCCGACCACACACACACACACACACACACACGCACACACACACGCACAGACCCAGACCCAGAAACCCCCTTGAGAAGCCTGAGCTGTCGGGTTGATTCCAGCAAATCGGAGTGAAATGACCTCTTTTATTGTGACCTCTTCTAGACTGGCGTGAATGTTCATTCATGCAAGTTTTCTCTGCAGATTATTATCACCCTCATCTGTAGTATCGCCAGTTTATGTGTGCATGGGCATATTGTGTCTATCCAGATATATATATGTATAAGTTTATGTGTATACTTCAATAAAGCACTGTATCTCTGGCCGGCAGGACATCTCCGGTGTTCTGGGCGAAGGGAGTGAGTATGGCGACAGCGGCATTGACGGCGTCGCGGCGGAGATGGACGGGGAGCTGGCGTCGCGGCGCTGCAAGGCCATGTCGGCCTCTTTCTCGGTGTACTCGGCCGCCGAGAGCAGCGTCTTCAACGGCAGCGACAGCGGGAGCAGCAGCGCCGGAGGCGGAGAAGGCAGGGGCGGCGAGGGAGGACGGGGGGGAGTGTACGAGAACTTCAGGAAGGAGCTGGACAATCAAGCCTGGGTCAGTTACTTGTGATGTGTGTGTGTACAGTATGAAATATAGGTTTGTATGAAACATCCACTGTTTCTAATCCCCTTCGTCTTCCGACGACCCCCTCGTCAGGCACGGGGCCGGGACTGCGCGGAGGAGGCCGGCTCGGCGGTGAGCGACGAGCAGAGCAGCGGCACGCTCAGCGGCGCCTATCCGTCGGACATTCTGATTGGCTGCGCACAGGGCACGGTCAGGAAAGCGGGAGCTCTGGCGGTGAAGAACTTCCTGGTCCACAAGAAGAACAAGAAGGTGGAGCCCGCCACGAGGCGCAAGTGGAAACACTACTGGGTGTCCCTGAAAGGTTGTTGCCCAGACTCGCGTGCTTGTGACTGCACTTGTGCGTTTAGATCTGTATCTTGATTGTTCTTTTTTTTTGTTTTTAATGGAGAGCGACAGAAATTGCCGAGCAGCAGGTTTTCCGTTCACATTCCAACTGAGGACAATGTGATTACATGGCGGTGTGCACCTCAGGCCCCCTGACGTCCTCAGAATTCTCCTCATGAGCTTTCAAATAAGCACGGACTAAAAATGTGATTCCTTGGACATCTCTTCAAGACTAACCGATCCGAGAAATGAAATGAGCAAACTCTTATCCCGACAAAATCCTGCGGCCGCTATCTGCTGCGGTCAGATAAACATCTGAAGCTGACACCAACCCGCTCCGTCTCCCGCTCCCTCCATCCCGTCACACTGTAATCACATCGCATGTGAGCGCAGCCCGTGCCCTTGGTTGTCACCTCTGCTGTCCCCTCGCTCCGTCTTTTGTGTGGCCTTACACGGCTTCTGCTCGGCCTCGCCTCAATCTAATTTCACGCCGGCATCCGCGGCTAATCCAATCTTGTGCTCGTAAAAAAATGCAGATGCTGCATCTGCAGCTGCATTCCCGCCTTCCTCCTCTCTTTATAGACCCCCCCCCCCACCCCCCATAAGTAAATACATTCAATGGTTTCTTATAGTATTCCTCCTGAACTCATGTTGCGTGGCTAAATACAGCAGCGAGTGAAAGACATCTCTCAAATTTTGTCCTGAACACGAAAGCTTTGTTTTGCTAATTGGTTTCAACAAAAGATAGAATTCTGAATTCATCCAACATCACTCCGTCTTTTCTCTTTGGTCCTCAAGGCTGCACCCTCTTCCTGTATGACTCGGACGGTCGTTCGGGCATCGACCACAACAGCGTTCCGAAACACGCGCTGTGGGTGGAGAACAGCATCGTCCAGGCCGTGCCCGAGCACCCCAAGAAGGATTTCGTCTTCTGCCTCAGCAACTCGGTGGGGGACGCTTTCCTCTTCCAGGTGAGAGAGAGACACTGGTATTCCAAACATCCATGTGCCATTGAAGTTGCGTTCCTTTCGAAACCGAAGGTGCGTGCGACGTTTTGGGGACTTGTGTGTGTGTGTGTGTGTGTGTGTGTGTGTGTGTGTGTGTGTGTGTGTGTGTGGTATGTACATGACATTTAGGTATGTGGGCGATACGCCAGTCCCGTGTCCATGTGTTTGTTTTACGTGTGACATGTTTAAAGGCCACGCTGTCATAGTGTGACAGTGATCGGCCACAGCGGCCATTGTGTAATATTCAAATGTCTAATTATGTTCATGGCATCTGTCCACAGTGACATTCAATCCAAGAATGGGAAGATGAGTGATAAAAAATGACGACGGGATTATCGGGACTGTCCTCTCTCTCAGGCGCTAATAGAGAGATTCACATTTCAATTCTCCCAGCTGTCAACTTTCCCAATTCCCTTCTCCCCTTCCTTCTGTCGTGACTCCTTTTTTCCTCAGGCTTGTTCTTCACCATTTTGTCTCCTTCCCCTTTTGCCCTCTCAGACGTCGGGCCAGACGGAGCTGGAGAACTGGATCACGGCGATCCACTCGGCGTGCGCCGCCGCCCTCGCGCGGCAGCACCACCGGGAGGACACGGTGCGGCTGCTGCGCGCCGAGATCCGCAAGCTGGAGCAGAAGATCGACATGGACGAGAAGATGAAGAAGATGGGAGACATGCAGCTGTCCACCGTCGCCGACGCCAAGAAGAGGAAGACCATACTGGAGCAGGTACGGAGGCGAGCGAGCGGGCGGGCGGGCGGTCGCGATGTATCCAGGGAAAAATAATCGAATATGTAACGGTTGTACACACATCAGGAAATGTCAGTATCCAAAAGGGTTTTTGTCATATTATCACACTGCAGATTAATTAAGTCACGTCTCCATGTCCAGGTATGTGATCTCATATGTTGAGCACGTACCGCTGACTGTCTTCAGCTTCCACTCGAGTTAAGGGGAAGGCACCTTAGGGCCTTTGCAGATCTTTGGCTCTTTGAGCTGCACTAATGCTCTCACACACACACACACACACACACACACACACACACACACACACACACGCCGAAAACTCTGCAACAAATCATCTTTACTGCGTGGCGTCATCCAGACACAATGTTCTCGCGGAGCACTTGCAACGACAGATGTTTTCCAATTTTTTTTTCCGACTGGTGCTCGTTTCAAAAAGAAACCAAAAACAAATGCGAGTGCTCGAGTGCAGAATAATCGCAACACAATGTGGCAACACACACACACACACACACACACACACACACACACACGCGATGCATACATGAGCAGGCAGGCGGGACCTGAAAGTCTCTGGCTAATTCTGTCATATTTTCTAATTGCTGTTTTGAGACACAAGTCACAGCTGCGGTGTCGAAGCCGTCCCGAGGATCACTCTTGTTTCGCGCTCAATGCGTCTTTTATTCTGTTTCCCCACGCATGTCTGGAGCCGCTGCCGGAAACGTCAAAGCAGCGTCGCACGTAAACATCGCAAGGGAGCTTAAGAATGTGCCCGCCAACAATAGGCCTCACTGTGTGAACCTGAAGAGCAAAGATCCTTAATATGTTAAAAAAATATATATATATATAATAATAATAATCTTCCACCTGGGCAGTCAATAACTGTATCTCATTGTTTCACTTCTTTCATGAGGTTAAATTAATCTACAAAATGGGGGGGGGGGGGGGGGGGGGGGGGGGGGGTTTACACGGGAACACAGGGCCTCTAATCCATGTTGAGATTCAAGATTCGGGGGGAAAGAGAAGCTGTATAAAAAAGGTTTTGTGTTGCATGGTGAGTACGTGTGTTCCTGTGTTTCCGCCTCCCACGGCCCACACCGCGTGATACATCGCACATAGCACCACAGGTCGGCGACTGGTGGGGGCTGCGCTGGTGAGTAATGTCTCTCCGCAGGGGCCTCGGCACTCCCACGTCTCGCTCTGCCTGAAACGGGTCACATTACCATCGCAAATACTGATCTTTCATGCATATTTTTTCATTCTTCTCATTGTGGTTTTCATCACTGACCTTCGCAGAGATAAATCTGGATCTCATCGGCCAAGTTTGTGCCCGTGTTACATCATCACAAATCCAATCCCTTTTTCTTTTCTTTTTTTTTTTTGTTCACTGCCTTCTCACATTTCCCCCTCCGTCAGATCTCCGTGTGGGAGCAGAACCTGGAGCGGTTTCACATGGACCTCTTCCGCTGCCGGTGCTACCTGGCCAGTCTGCAGGGCGGCGAGCCCCCCAACCCCAAACGCCTGCTGGGCTTCGCGTCGCGTCCCACCAAGCTGGCCATGGGGCGGCTGGGCATCTTCTCTGTCTCCTCCTTCCATGCACTGGTACGACTGCAAATTCCCACCTCACAGTCATGCACCCACTTTTCACCCATTCCCACCGTCTCCACAACCTGTTACACTCTTAAACCCCAATGGAAGCTCCTCAATCCGGAACGCAAACTCAGATGTCCCACGTGTCTCTGCACGTCCCGGTAGGGCTTCGCGTGAGAGGTTCACAATTGCCCACTCTCCATATACCAGCCCAGCTTGGAGAGTGGGTTGTGTTTATCTGGCTGTGGGAGTGAGCGTCTTGTCACTGACACCTACTGGATTTCTGCACGCCCGGCATATTGCGAAAACTGTACGTGGCCTCGAAATCTTATAACTTCCCAAAATGCAGACCAATATGAGCCAGAGCCGACTTATTAATGGTTCCCTGATGGCATAACACAAATGTGGCAGTCAGCTTATTTACTTGGCTACCCGGGCAGCTTCAGAAATATAATAAGACAAGATAAGATAATAATATTTATTCGTCCCACAACGGGGAAATTTGGGCATTACAGCAGAATATAAAAAAAGCAATAGGTATGTACAAATATAAAATACACAATATAAATACTATGTACAGACAATGGAACTTGAATACTCTACACTGACAATGGAAATAGTCAAATGGACAAATGGAACGCACTCCCGCTGCATCTATTGGAATCGCTGCCCATTTGCTGCGATCACTCTGTACTTTGACGCTTCACATTTTTGTGTTTTTACTCTGTGGACCATCCGTTTCGAACCGACAGCTGTGACTCCCGACAGGAGAAATTAAGTTGAGAATCAAAGATATGACAATTCCACTCCAGCCCTGGACCCCTAAAGCTAAGGCTATAATGCAAGAACAAAGCGGTCCTCACTCTGGAGCCTCGCGCTCGTCGTTTCCCCTTCACGAGGGGTACACAGGAGGTGCACATTGGGCTGCGCACACTGTCCTCGCCGTGCAACATTCAGAACGTTCTCCTTCCGAGCCTGACAGGAAAATGAAAAGGAGGCGTCCTGACCATTTGTTCTCTCCTACCGGGGGGGCGACCGCTTCAGCCTGTGGCTTAAAAGCCAAGTGGTTTGCTCTGCGTGAACACTTGCTCAACACAACGACCAAAAAATGTGGAGAATGAGCCCGACCGCTGATGGAATGATCTATATGCCGCTGCCGGGTGTCTGTGTGTACTGTACGCTCTGTGCCAAACTCCATCCGGGAAGCAGAGAGAAAGAGCGGCGTGGAGAGAAGCAGGTGGAAACGACGTGTCTGCGGTCCTGTTTTTTTTTTTTACCAATCGCACACATTCACACATCGCAACATCACAGGCTGATGGCGTGGGTTTTTTCCCCTCAGTGATTGGTGGATCAATAAAAGCTCTGTTAGTAAGCTGCCATCCCTGAGGCACTTTCCCACAAACAGGCTTAACACTCTCTGATCTGTGGCCCCCCACCCCCCACCCCTTCCTTCTACTGCCCACACCTTCACATCCTTTGTCTGGGTCTCTCTCCTTCCTATCTGCCATATCACCCTTTCCCCCCCCCCCCCTCTCTCTCTCTACCCATCACTGTGTCTTCCCCTCTGTCTCTTTATCTCCCATGTTTTCCATTTTATCAGACAAATACTGCAATAAATGTGTTGCACATTTTTTAGCCCATTTTTAGTCGGGGGAGGGGGCTCAATATTTCAAGAAAATTTCTGACATTAAAGTCGTAAATCTACCAGAGAAAAAGTGAAGCGATGTCGTTCCTTGATAGGCAAACACAATTTTTCCGACTTTTTTTTTCCGTAGACTTGTGAGTTTTTTCAAGTAAATTTACCACTTTAATCTCAGAGAATATCAGAGTTTGTATTCTCGTAAATTTCCGACTATAATGTCAGAAATTCTGTGTTTTTTCTCTCCAAATATTACCCCCCTCCCGGCTCCATATATATATATTTTTTTTCCTACAATGGCCCTAATATGCCGTCGTTCATTTATGCCACACGTAAACTTCTATATTTACGCACATCTATAACGAAATGGCAATGAAATACATTAATAAGACAAAGAAATTCATTTTAAATTAGAAGAAAAAAAATGTTTTCTTCGTTTACTTTCAACAGTAATTCTCTTGAGCAGTTTTCTTCTCATCCATGAGAAGAACAAAAAAGACAGTGTGGTGCAATGAGGCTGTAAAAAGGCGTCCCTGCAGATTACATAAGACAGTCTTGAAGACAGTTTGACCTATCATGTTTGAAGTGTGTGCGTCTCATGAGGCCGACGAGGCGACCGACGAGCGCACACTTGCGTAACTACAGTACGTGCAATGTATGTGTGTGTGTGTGCGCGCACATACATGTTACATGCAAACACCGACATGTGCATGAAATGATGCATTTGTGTGCCGCGCAGAGAAGCTCCTCACGGCCCAGTAGTTCATGGTGCATTAATCCAGAAATGCCAAGAGTGGTTCCGTCTATGCGAGTGTACAGCAGTAGGTCACCGAGGGGGACGAGAGGCGGAAAGTGTGTGTTCAGTCTGTGCCAGTGGCGGTCCCTATACTGGGATGATGAAAATGTGTGATGCCTCCGTGTGCATTCATGTTCTTTTTGAAGTGACTCACAAACAGAGACTGCCGCCACTGCTGTCAGTAAACAGTATGAATACATAATGTCCCAAAGCGTAAGAATGAGATTGGTATCAAATCTGAAAGGAACACCACTTAAAGATGCGGTAATTGATTTTGGAGAAAAAAGATTTATCTGTTGTTGATGATTTTACTGCGCTGACCGAGCCTCAAGGCCTCGGGACTGGGAGCTGAATTTTACTAAAAAAAAAAAGTGTGTTGGATAAAAATCGCTTACTGCCCCTTTAAATACAATTGACAATACAATTCACATTGACATGTGAATATCTGTATACACACAAACATACATAAAGTAAATTTACTCTATATTATATTTCTTGCTTCAAGGGATTAATAGATACTGACATTGACAAGATGTGCAGTCAACGACACGCTGAACCTTTTGTAGGTAGCAGCTCATTGAGATGTAAAATGATTAAAGCCTAGTAACAGATATAGATAACGGCATTGTCAGTACACTTCTAGCTACAAAGAAAGTACAGGTATCTATGAGAAGCATGAAATACTTATGAACTCTATACAGTAGCCTGCCGATCAGTCAATCGCCTTTTGATTAAACTCAACGTTTGGTGTGATATTCCCCGTCGCAGGTGTCGGCCCGTACGGAGAGCAGCGCCAGGAGGCGGAGCCAGGCCATGCCGCGCACCTTCAGTAAACGCCGGAGCCGTTTCTCCTCCCTCTGGGGGCTGGACACCACCTCAAAGAGGAAGACCAAGGGACATCCCTCCATTAACCAGGTCACCGCCACAGTGACACACACCCATACGGGAGTTTGCTTGACCTCAGCGTATGACCTAAAGCTTTAAAGGTCAAGTGCTGTCCCTCATTCGTTAGTCGCTGTGGATAGGAAAGCGTCTCCCCGAATGAGTGGATATAAATGTAAATGTAGTAAGAGCGTTGAGACATAGCCAGAAATTTGACTTGCCCCAAGTTGACCACTAAACGGCATTTCATTTAGATATGTAGTATAACGCAGGTTTGAATGGCGAGTAAATGTTCAGTTTGGGGATTTCATATTTGATTCCTTCTAGTTGCAAATGTAATAACTCTATTATAACTGTTGTTGATGTGCATGATATGTCTAGATGCAGCTGCAATGTGAAATGCTAATATGAGTGCGGCTGCAGGTGTTCGTTGATGGGATGGAGTCCGCCAGGAAACCCTTGGAGCGCATGTTTGAGGACTCCGCCAGTGAGAAATCTGTAAGCGACTAACCGTCTTTACTTCACAATGATACGAGTCGACAACGGAAGTGTGCCTTTCATATTGAGCACAGTCATAGAATTGTTTAATGTCGGACGGGAACCTCAATCCGGCTCACGACATTCTCAAGGAGGCTTATCGTTATTGCTCATTTTTATCTTTGTAGAGACACACACCGGATGGTTAGTGTGGCCCCAAAGTAGGCCTGGACTCTATTTCCATTGTGGTCCTTTGTCCGCCCTGCAGCCACACCAAGATGACAAAGGCCACAACAGACTCGGTGAATGTTTATATCTCCAGTAATAATCTTCCGCGGGCCACAAGCGCCGAGTTCCTCCTCCCTCTCTTAGTTTGGCATTCACTTCAGACGACCGCAGCTCCCGCAGCTGCAGGCGAACTCCGTGTCATTGTTTGCCTTTCTCATAAGCCAACATAAAAAATTACTGGGGCGTCTGATGAACCTTTGTAACTTGTATAATGGGTGATGGGCTCTCGCGAGGGACCCCCCCGGGGCGCCCGGACACGTCGCTGGCTTTTCCCACGCCTTTCGACTTAACTGACGTTCCTCTTCGGCGCTCTGGCTCCTCGGTCGGCGGGTTATCTGGGTGAAGCACAAAAAAACCCCAGTGCACCCGTCCAGATCAGTGAGCATTTCCTTTGGGGTCATTTAAAAAAAAGAAGAAAAGTTTTAACGTCTTCAGACATCCACTTCTCTCCTCTGTGACGAGCGAGAGGATAAACAGCCATTCTTCGTTTTCTGCAGCCGTTTCTCCTCCTGCATCAGACGTCAAATTATTCGCTTCATATTATTTTTGCAGGACTAACATGGGTCTGTGTTATCTCCCCCCCCAACTCGCTACTGACCACTCTGTGCCTTTATATTCTTACTGTATTCTCATTCTCTACTTCTTCTCTTTTCTAGTCTATCAAACACCATCCCCAGATAGGCGTTGACAGATTCCCATTTCTTCTTTTCCTCTGCTCCGGGCAATTCCGACTCTATCCGCATCACGGGCTATCGACTGGAGGGTTATTCCAGTCTTCTAATCCCACTGAGACAAAATTGATCTGATATGTTCAGCTCATTAGCTTTGTGATGTTTCAACGAATTATGCGGACATTTGCTACCGAGGAACCAGGCAGCTTCTCGCCGCCCGTGCGCTCGTCTCTTGACCGCATTGTGCCGACGATTGCAACTAACGAATAATATCTTTTTCGGAAAAAAGAACACTAAATGATCTAAGTGTGCCAATTACCCGTGGGTTGAGCGAGTTCAAGCATGGCAGCTCCATATTTTACGGGGACCCGTAGAAGGAGGCAGCGACGAGGGCGAGAGGGAACACAGGCCCGTGTCCTGAACTCGGCAGATAGAAGGCAGCATCACAAGCACTAACCCACTCCGACCGCGGAGGCCCCCAGTGGCACCATGGGAGATTGATTTCCTTCCACCCACGCCCCAACTTCAGCTGGCGGGGTTATGGGATTCCAGTAGAGAAAATGCATGCATCAGTCACAAAGATCCAGATGATAAATTTCAGCAAGAATAATTCAAAAATGGTTGCTCTGATGGATTTGTTTGTTCTGGGGAATCCCATTGAAGGCCCCCCCCCCCCCCAAAAAAAAAAAGAGGGAATAAGAGAGAAGGAGAGATCAGTGTGCAGCCCACCCAGCAGAGGCATCCTGTCTGGGCCAGGAGGGGAGCCAGATGGTGCTGAGCAGGGCCGGGGAGTTCAGGGAGTTGGGGGGGTGTACTAGCCAAGGGCCCCCTCTGGTATGTGTGTGTGTGTCTTTGTTTTGTGTCTGCGAACATCAGTTGGTTTTTCTTCTCTCGCTCACTTTTCCGTCTATATCCAGCACACAGTATCACACGCAGCCCAAGTCTAAATTCATTTAAACAGCAGATTGTGTTTGGCGTGAATGAAAGATTGGGAGGCGGGAGATGATGGAGTGATGCACAGATAGAGGGGAAGGGGCACCAGAAGGAGAGACGGTGATTAGTGGGGGTTGGGGGGAGGGGGCGCGGCTGTGCGGAGCGACGGAGGCATCAAAGAATGAACGTGGATGCTGCTGTTACTCGATAGCACTTGATAAGGTATCAGTGACAGACAGTGTGGGGTCGAAAAGAAGGGGCGAGCCTGAGAGAGGCCGACACGGCCGCCAGATTGTCGGAGGTCACACTGACGGGCCCAAAGGTCGGTGGGAATGCACACATGTATGTATTCAAGTGCACACGTGTATGTAACACATACCCACACAGGGAGGCGGCCGTCTGACCGAGAGGCTCTCATCAACGCCCGACGAATTGGATTTTGTAATCAGATAGCCTGCTGCTGTCAGGCCACCGCGGCATTAATCTCATCAGTCCGAGCAAATCTGGTTTCCGTTTGCGAGCGAGAGGAACAGTCATGAGGAATTAAGGGGGATTACTGCACAATTTTAGCAAATTCATCTGTGTGGATAATAGAATAACTTTTTTTTTTTTCCTTTTTCAGCTTTCACTGAGCACAAAGTCTGCTGGGAGAGACGCATAAAACCTCAATGTGTGCGTGTGTGTGTTTGTTGAATTTTCAGAAGGAGCGAGCGGGTTCGGTGAAGAGTCTTCCCCAGCAGAACGTGGACAGCTTCATTTGGGTTCCTGATTACCTGACTCCCTCCTGGGTGTGTCTGCCAAACAACCAGCCCGTCCTGGCCATCGTACAGCCCGGGGACACGGCGTTGGAAGTGCTCAGCACCATCTGCAAGGTGGGCTGTTGTCGATAGCAACACTGATGTCATACCAGCGGAGACGTGTCTCGCCCGTTGATGATTACAGACCAAACATCCTTTTACGCTTCATGCTTCGGTTCAGTTCAGTTCAGTTCCTCCTGCAGCAGAGCGCAGATTAAAAACCAGACAGGAAGCACAGATATTAAAACAATAACACACCACATAAGAGTTTGTCTTTGCTTATGCACAGCAACTATAACACATATAGAGTCGATAAATGTCGATTGGATACAAATTTGAAAGTGCAGTAAATAAAGAATGTCGTGACTTAAGCACCTGCATGTTACACATGTGACCTTGAGGAACATGTCTCCTACAATTGCACATAGTTGCAATGACGTCTCACCATTTACAGTCTGTTGACGGCCAATGACAATAATTCAGGGGGAAAAAACCGTGGGGGATTAGACACAGATTACCAGGGGGTGAGCATGTGAATCTGAATATGAGTCTGAGACGAACCCGGAAGAGAGAGACCGACGGAAGAAGGAATCTTCTTCTTATTCGCACAACAACCACAAATGCGTGTCACTGGCACACGCGCTCGTGTCAACTTGCGTTCCACTCCACCTCCTCTTCCCCCTGATTGGCCTCAGACCGGGGCGCTGGGATAATGATGCCTAATGATACGTATATACGTTCCACTTTGAGGGTCCGTCGAGAAACAAGCTGATCAACGTGTGGGCGAGCGCGGGCATGCGTGCCATAAACATGTCGCAAGGAACTGGAGCGTCTAATTCATGCGTCCTGTGTGGTACACGTACTGCAGATACATGTGGATTACATACATGGTTTGATGCATACATTTCCATTCTCCTTCTGTCAGTGGACGTCATGAGCTATAGAAGTGTGGCCATGATAATGGGAATGGTGTTTTGATAGTTGGCACATATAAATAACAAGTTTGAGTTTGGTAGCAGCAGCTATTTATTTAAGTACCTTTTTTTTTTTTGGAAAGCAGCATCTTAATATGTATTTTAATTTTCCCCCCGAATTTTCCACCTGTCCTGTTACCCACAGACCCATAAGATTGACCGATCCGGCCACTACCTGCGTTTGAAAGTGTGGGCGGACAACCAAATGCTCCTCTGCGTTCCTAAGCTCGAAGACGACATCTCCGATCTGGTGAGGAAAAACCCATGAAACTACAACCCGCCCATATCAGGCAATAAAATATTATGGGAATACGGTTATCACTATGTGGCATTTAAAACAAGTTGTGTTACAGTCTCATGTGAGACCCCAATGTCCCATTTGGATTTCGGGGGTCTTCACCTTATTACTAATTCATTTAATTTCTGGCAGATATGGGATGCACGCTTGTGCATGTTTTATGATTTGGCTGCAGAATTGAGTTCACAATGCATTTCAAAATTCCCAGGATGCAAAATAGAGACCGTAGCATATAGGCTATGAATTATGCAAACTAGTATTCTGACTGCATCGTGTGCACCGTGATCTGTGCACATTTCCGTTTGTCATTTTCTTGGTATTCACATGAACAATGGCACATTGAAGAAGCCCTTCACCTCCACGTTCGTCGGCCACGGTGTGTGAACCCTGAAACGAATTCTCCGTGTGACGGTTCTTTGTAGGTGAACGGCTGAACTCTTCCCCAAAGCTCAATCACTGTATTTTCCTCAAGAGCTCTTTCATCTTTCTGCCTTGATCGGGGACTCGCTGCAGCCACTTTCATCCTCCGCCTGTGATATTGCAGATGTTATTTCTCAACAGCGAATGACGCATGACGCACACTCCTGTTCCCGTCTGTTGCGCCACACACACAGCTGTGTCTGTGCTCCGGGCCCGCCGCGAGGGTCTGGACCCTTGTGTGTGCACCCACCCACCCACCCACTCGCTGGCTCGCTTCACAGACCCGACCTGGATTTTGACCCCACAACCTTCAAATGCAATTGCTGTGTGAAGGAGGCTGAATAAAACATGAATCTGTCCGTCCGTTCATGAAGAGCGACAACTTGACCTTGGCCGTCCTCATCCCGCAGCCCTTCCATTTTTTCCTGACAATTAAAAAGATGATTTTTTCTTGTTCTTGGCAGCTCTACAAAGAGATTGAGATCTGCCCCAAAACTACGGAGGTGATACGGTTTGACAACGCCGAGTCCTGCACCATCGGATACGGTACGCTTAGACAATGGCCCCGTTTGAACTAGATCAGCACCATTCCTGACATACTCTCAGACCGTGCATCAAATTGATTTTGTAATGGACTTCATCGAGTCACGCTTTGTTAATGACTGCAGGGGGGTCGACCCCGGGGTGAGTGTCTTCAGTGGATCTAATTGCTCGGCAGTCATGCTGCCGCCGTGCACACTGTCAAATTGCGACATTTCAAAGAGTTGAGTGACTGAATCTCTTGCTCTGCGTCCGTGTAGGTTTTTCCGTGGCTGTTATAGACGAGGACGGGACGCAGCAGCTCCATGTCACGGAAGTGAAAGAAGGCGGACTGGCCTCAGCGAAAGGTAACCTATTCCTCAACCGAGCGCGAAGGTGTGTAATTCATTATGTGTCGCGTATCCTGACGGACGCTGTTCAGCCACAGGAGACGAAAACAAACAGCGGCAACGGAGGACACGTAGGGAGTGCGTGAAAGCCGGTTTACGTACGATGTTTCCGTCCTGACATTGACATTTCACGCACGGCACTCAAACACCTGGGCTTGGGGGAGCACCTGATCCCACATGACATCTTATCGGCGCAGCGTTGTGTGACCGCACGGCATCAGCCCTTGAGCCGGCGCGGCAGAAGCCTGGCGGGTTAGAGCAGAGGCGAGGGGAAGGAAAAGAGAAAATGCAAAATCCTGACTATAAAAGGTGTCGGCATCTGCAATCAGCGTCAACTTACAAAATGTGGTCCACGGCGAGGTCGTGCGCAGCCAGTAAAAGGCCTCTAACATAACTGTCAACATGATGGGAACCAGCAACTGCTAGATTAAAAAAAAAAAAATCCAAATGTCGTTTATCAGTTCATCTAAAGAGACTTGAATCACCTGTGCGTTACACTCCATAGTCTGACAATCCCTGACTGGTGTGATGAAACCTTTATGTATGGATTAAAAGAAATGAATTGCCCTATCTTTGAACGGAGCCAGGGAGACCTAATGGCTCTGAGAAACACAGGGCAGCTCTGTAGATACGACACTAATGCCTAGAACATAACATGAACCCCGTTATTGTCCCCCCCCCCCCCCCCCCTCGGACCAAGGTTGCTCAAGTGTGAGATTGTGTCCTCCAGTGTGTTAGAAGTCTTAAAAGCTGCTAGTGTTAGCAGGACAGGAGGACAGAAACTGTGCTGAAGAGATGTGAAAATGCTTGTGGCATCCAGACAAACACAATGTACATTTTTTGGGGGGGGGAATAATATACTATATTTTGCTGAATCACAGGAATTCAATGTGTCAGGCCCGGCATTAGTGGGTCGGGATGAGCCTGTGTGTGTGTGTGTGTGTGTGTGTGTGTGTGTGTGTGTGTGTGTGTGTGTGTGTGTGTGTGTGTGCGTGTGTGCGTGTGTGCGTGTGTGTGTGTGTGTGCGTGCGTGCGTGTGTGTGTGTGTTTTTACTATGAGAGAAGAGAATGAACGGGGAGTGAAAGAGATCACGCTTCCATTTCTGCAGGGTGTACGCAGAAAAAAACCAGGCCAGCACTGGACAAGGAGCCCCAAAGGGTCTTTGCTCAATCTCTTACTCACTGTACTTCCCGCTCCCCTTCCCCTCCCCCTATGCAAGCACACAGACACACACACACACACACACACACACACACACACACACACACAGCCAAGCGCACACACGCGCAGCCGTAAATGTCCAGAGGCGTTATCTCTCTCTGTCCAATAAAGACTCTGCTACAGCTGACATTTCACATCCTAGACAACTAGGTCATAACTTAGGGCTAAATGTGTGTCTACGTGTGTTACTATGTGTGTGCCTGTGTGTTTTTTTCTGCAGCATATAGCGCGTGACGAAAGCCGTAGTTACAGTAGACGATTTAAGATGATACTGAAGTCGGGAGAATCGATGACAAACAAATCTGTGCACCGCGTGTGACTGCGTTAACGGGACCAAAGCCCTTTTGTCTAACTGCCTTAGTTCTGCGGCGGCGACAGGTGAGGCCGCAGAGTCCGAGAGCCCAAACAGCCGTCACAACCAATCGGCTTCATTGGCCGAGGCCGGCTGCTAATTGGTCGGCTGATGGACTGCTAATTCCCGAATAATGGAGCCGATGCTGCGCTCCCAATGGAGGCTTCTGTTTAGTATATGTATGGTACTGCTTAACTGTATAGACTATATACGGGATGACAGGACAGGAATAGACAGGCGTGGCACGCTCCTCCTCAAACTCATCCAGTCTTGTTGGATCAGTGTTAGCCTGGAGCCAAAACAAGCATGCGAGGAGGCGTTTTTCATGCGTTGGAGCACACGAGAGTCCCGGCGTGATGAGCCACAGTTGTTGCTGTTAAGGAGTACGGCTCCCTAACTTCTGTTTGTGGACATTCTTTTGCACACAGTACCCTGTGGAGTTGATGGCCCCGCTGGACATTTCTCACTCAGTTTTGTCCCGTTGATTATCTCTCAGGGTTGAAAGCCGGGGACGAGCTCCTGTTGCTGAATGGAAAGCCCGCGTCCGCCCTGCAAATGGACGACATGAGGGCTGCGTTCGTGAACCAAGCGCTGACCTTGTGCGTCAGCACCCGGCCCCGGCTGGACCCCCGGGCGCTGTGCTCCGCCCCGCCGCGGCGCTCCGACGGGGAGCAGGACCCGGCCACAGACATCTTCTCCCAGAGCCAGGGTAAGGCGTCCTTGGCGACTTTTTCTTTTGGATCATGGCCAGCTTCTCTCGATGATCAGCGAACAGTGTCCTCTAGTGACAAATGTAGTGAGCTTCTTTGTCAACTTTTTAAACTGCAACTCGGGTCTGTTGAGGGGCCACATCCAGGTGAGAGTGAGAAGGTCAAGAATGAAGGGTGAACATGCTTCTGATGCGACTGACCTCCAACTTGGTCCAGCGTTGACACGGGGCCAATCCTTTCGGTCTCACAGGTTTCAGCCCAATCGCACAAAAGATTTACTTATTTTATGTATCTGTAGCTTGACAGCGTGTGAGAAAAGGGGCGGGAAAAACGACGACTCCTCAGATCCTAGAATCTGAAATTGCACAGTGCCTCTTTTGTCCTTGTCGGTTCTTATTCATGTTTCTCTTCTTGTGCCATCACACACCCTCTTAAACCCCAAGTTTGTGTGGAGAGGGGGGGGGAGATTGCAGCTTTTGATATATCTTCTCGAGCAGAGGGGTGAAAAGGGCAATCTGCTAATTATGCAGGGCTGCCGTCTTTTAACTAACCTGCAGGCGGCCGCCAGCTTCCCCCTGACCCGCTCTTTTCATCTGTGCAAGGGCGCCATTTGTATTCCTTTATAAATTGGGGCTTTACAGTGCGCGGGCTGACAAGCTGGCATTGTTTGTACAGGGACTCAGAACGGCATGAATATTAATAGGACTCGTCGAGCAGTGCGGGGCTGTCACTGTGTAGGATGCGCCATATGCAAAGGGTCAGACGGGGAGTTGAAAAACCCTTCAGCAGACAGATGGAGGTTATCCGTGATATCATGCTCGAGAAAAGAAGGGTGCGCGAAAGATGTCTTCAGCCCCTTGGGGTGTGGGGGGGGGGGGGGGGGGGGGGGGGGGGGGGGAGGTTCTTTGACTTGGACGCTATAATAACCAATGAAACTGTGCAGTCGTATCATCAGAAGAACTGAGGATTATGGGGGATGATTTTATTACTTTAAAAACAAACAAACAGAAGAAAAAAGGGGGTGATGGAAGCAATGTCTGACATTACAGATGTTTACCTACGGGTCAAATCTAGAGGCATAAGAAAAACAAGGAAGTGTTTAGAGAATCAAACATAAATTATGTATTTGTGGGCTGCCAGATGTTTAGTTCACACAGAATATATATATACATGTGTGTACTTGCTTTGTTGTGAGCCGCGCTCTTTGTCTCTGTCTTCAGAGGACATCCTGGACGAGGTGTCGGGCCTGACGGTGGAGAGCCCGGATCAGAGTTTGGAGGACGGACCTCCGCTGGGCCTGCAGAGCCCCGGAGATCGTCAGGCAGACAAAAGCGGCGCGGCGACGGGACCGAAGGTGGCTGATATGACATGCAAAGACACAACTTTAATATGTATACACACACCAAGGCCAGACATGCGGACACATGCCTGCAGCAGAGCAGGGGATTATTGGTGTAGTAGTGCAAATCCTGGGGGTATCGTGCACACACGTGAGATGTGTTGTTGCAGACGTAGACAAAGACCAGCAGCTTTGGCGTGCGTGCGTGCGTGCGTGCGTGTGCGTGCGTGTGCGTGCGCGTGCATGCGTGTGAGAGACACCCATGGATCGCTAATGCTTTTTTAAGTGGCTCTGCTGTGTTGCCATCTTTCTGCCTCCGACCTCGGATCCATTCGAAGAGGAGCTGGTCGACAATCCCTCACACATTCTGGATGTATGTCTGAACAAATGTGTGTTTACGAATAACAGAAACTCCGTGGCGGTGCTTAACCTAAGTATTTCCTCAGCCGTGTCCGATGTGTTTTTGTTCCTGTGAATGTGCGTGTGTGCGTGCGTGAGTGTGCGTGCGTGAGTGTGTGAGTGTGTGTAGCATGTGGCCAAAAAGCGGCTAGAGATTATCTGAAAAGCCGGGAGATGCTCAAAGGTTGTTTTTTTTTCCCCTCGTGTAATGCTTGTGACCTTTACGCAAAAGCTGTTTCAGGACAGAATCATCATCTTAGACAAGAAACACAATGATGTGAGTTGTCTAACACACACACACACACCACTGCTTTGAGTGAGTTGCTTCTTTTGTACGATCAATTCAAACTTGAAGGGTAATCCATGCCACGGGTGAATTCCTACAAAAGTATCAGATCGTTTTTTTATGCGCTACCGACAACATATCACAAGACTGACCTTTCAATAGCCAGTGTGTGTGTGTGAACCTGTCCGTCCTCTGCACACAGATCCGATGTGTGTGTGCTGGATGCGCGGGCGCTCTGCAGCAGCGAGCTGATGACAGATATGTGACTGAGCAGCGTTATTATTTTTTTTGGTAATTAAGATCACGTCTGGTCCGATCAGGGTCGGCGCGGTGATCGCTGGGACACGCCGCGTGCGAGCCCGTCTCCCATGGTTACGGTTGTCACTTCCATTACCATGGCGATGTCGGATAACCAGTAGCCACCAGAAACATTTTTCAATTCTTCTCTTTCTTTTTTCTGTTTGTTTTGTACCTCAGAAAGGAACAAAAGATGAGGGGAAGGGACAGCGCCGCGCTCTCTCTCGGATGCGTGTCAGTGAGCTTCAGATTTTCGGGGGGGCAGAACGAAAGGGTTAGGTCAGAGTCTAGACTCCATCCTGTTGGACAGAGCTGGTTCCGTGACTCCAATGTGCCATCGTCGGTTGGAAGCAAAGTATTAGAAGATGAGAGAAATACCGACAGACGGGGGACGAGGGGCCCGCTTCTGTCTCTTGCGGTGCACTCGACGTTGGTACTGGTGCAAGACTGTTCGGACTTCAGCACCGTCCCCGATTCACATGTATAGTATTAGTTAGCTTATATATACAGAAAGAAACCCATTTCAAATTTATTCCAACCGGCGAGGAGGAATCGCCTCATGTAAACTCGACTTGGAGATGTTTTCAAAAGTAAAAAATGGGTCAGGTTCAAGTTCAGTCAGCACCAAAATAAATACCACTCCGACCAGCAGGTTGCCTGATACGGCGTACACGAGATCCCACAGCTGAATTAATGCAGTGCCCCTTTGAAAACACACTACCCGGGCCTGTGATGTTGTCCCTTTGTGTTTGCGGTTTATTATCAGACGCTGATGCACTTGAATATAGAAGGAAAAAATGAAACGGTGCAAGCAAGCGAGGCAACGTGGGGATCTTCATTTAGACTTTTATTCTCCTGACACTTATTTTCTGTCCTCATTTCCACCTGCATTCGCTTCTAGCCATTTTCTTTACCCCACTCATTCCTTGGGTATTGTATTTCATATATATCTATAATGTCTAATCGGATTATGGCTTCTCCTTATCTGCCATTGTTTGTCTTGGATGCTCCCCCCCCCCCCCCCCCCCCCCCCCCCCACGTCCCTGCAGTTTCCTCCTGACTTCCTGTTCTTCTCTACCCTCCTCCTCCTCCACTTCCTCCTCCTCACTAACCCCCTGCTGTTCATTATCATAAACAACAGGAGGCTGTCGTTGGCTCTCAAACAGCTCCGGCCCCTTTGCTCCCAGGTCGGCGGAAAGATCTGACCCGAAGTGCGAGGCACTTAGAAGCTTCCTCTGTCGAGAGAGGCAAACCAGACTTGCCACAAAATCCCTGGGAACTTTCCAAACCATGTCATTTCTGTTTTCTCTTTTGTTTTTAAATGAGAGAAGTGTTGAGCATCACGTCTTACCCCATTTCACCCAGTGCCTGCAGTCATGACGAGAAGACTGAGGGGGGGGGGGAAGAGGCAAAAGTGGGACATTTTTAATTATCCCCACATTCTAATTACTCCATTCACCAGTGTTTCCCATCATTTAGTGGAGATAAATGAGTGTCTGGCTTGCCGCGGGGAAACGGGGGGGGGGGGGGGGGGGGGGTTCATTATTTTAGACAAAGCACACAGCCACCTTCCTCAAACGTGATAAACCAATCAGAGAATTATAATTTGCTCGGGATATGGGCGATAATGGAGATGACGGCTGATTGCTGGCGTTCTCCGAGGCGCAGTCGGCCCCACTGACGAGGGGCCGCTTATAATTTAGGAACGTCTATCAGTTTGGCTTCGGGGCCATTGAAATGGAAAATACATTATTCAGCGTGTGCAGGGGTTGGCGGGGACAATTCTCATCAAAAGTGTGTTTTGATGGACTCCAGATTGTTGCTCCTTGAATGCGGTTCATTTGTTTGATGCGCTTACCGACTACTGGGGAAATATATCAATAAATGCAGTGCTGTTATAATCTTCGGCCTTGAAATAATAAGCATCTTTAAAATTGTCCTTGCGTCCCTCTCACTGCTCCACTGAACCACAGGCCCGTCCCAGTTGTTGATGTCGTTTCACAGACCTCCACCAGAGGGAGCACTGTGCCTCTTCATGAAGCCTGCTAGAGAAAACAATGATGCACCTTGCCATCAATATCGACTGGAGCCTTTCTTTAGTTTTATCATAGATTTATATCCCTTGTGTAATATGACGGCATAGCCCACGGTTTATATGGACAAAACTGAATTTGCTGATGTTTCTCGGGTTATGAACTTTTGCTTTGAAGGAGAGAAAGGAAAACACACACACACGAGCTTTATCCCCGTCCTTTATCCTCATAAGCTTCTTCCCTGGGATGCCCGCGACTCTCCAGCGCCGCTCCAAAGTCTACATGTTCATACACAGATTTTGCGGCGCCTCGTGTCATAACATAATCGCTCGTTCCCACTCCAGATTACATGATTAAAGTCCCACTCTCTCCCCCTGTCATGACGTAGATATCCCATCACTCCTCATGGGGATTTATATATTTGCATGTTTCCCAGATTTTCAGATGAAGCTGAACTTTAAGACTGCCCCCCCCCCCCCCCCCCCCCCCCCCCTCCTCTGTGTTTTCACCGACACGGACGAGTACGTGCCTGTTCTTCCTGACTAACAGCGTCCAAAGTGGAGGCATTAGATACAGTACATGCCCTCCAAAAAAGTTCCTGCCTTTCTATTTGACTTCGTACACGTATATACTTACTATGCAAAAAGCATAAGGCAGAGTGTGCAGAAACTCTGTGTGATGTGTGTGTGTGTGTGTGTGTGTGTGTGTGAGTGATGTATGTTCAGTATGCCAAATATGTGGATATGCGTAATCTCTGTTTGTCCTGGCTCTCGCAGTGCGAAAGGTTCCTGCTGGCGGGCGTAAGAGCAGGTCGGAGCTCGCCTCCGCGCTCCTCCCTCGCGCTGTACCTCTCTCGCTCTCCGTTCTGAAGGGCGGGTCGGGGATGTACAGTAGTACATTTTGTGAAAAGGGGGGGAAAAAAAAGAGAGAAAAAGGTGAAGATTTGTTTTGCTGCCGGATGCATTTATTGGACCTACCGGAGGAAAGGTATTGCTCCCTTGGGTTCTCTTTGTTCTCTCGAAATGTTCCTTCACATGTTCTTTTTCCCGAGCTGTGATCGCTTTCACACGTCTGAGGTCAAAGTGTCATGCGTGTGCGTGTGCGTGCGTGTGTGTGTGTGCGTGTGCGCGTGCACGTGCACAGTAGGTTCAGTGGGTGTGCTCGAATGTCAGGCTCGAATGACAGACATCATCCTTCTCAAAAGTCTTTATGGCGTCATTTAAGAAAATATACACATATATCTACTTCAACCTTTATATCGATCTCACCTCGGCCGTCACACATGCAAACCAGGCCGGGTCTCATCCCTGAGAGCGCCGGCTCGTGTGGAGCAGGTGGGGTGTTGCCAGCCATCACGAGGTGGACGAGGCGTGTCACTCAAAAGCAGTTTTTGGCGTGAGAACTTGGAACTCCAGTCTGACCTGAATCGAGCATCATACTGTAGAATTTACTCCCAACACGCTTCGACTTACCATAAGGAGACTTTCAGAGCATTTCTCGTTTTGATGGCTACGCTTCAATTTTTGTCTTTTTCCAGATTTGTTCCTGTATGATGTTGCAATCTCCGTATGTGTATTGCACTGTTCAGAGACTCACTGTTCAGAGCTGATGCTCGGAGCATTTCGGAGGCTCTATTTTGGAAAACGCGCGGCTGCTCGTCCTTCTCAAGTGCGGTGACACAAAGTCTCCCCGACCTGCAGCGACAGAGGAAGAGAGAGACAGATACCCAGACGCCCCGTTTGTCTCTGACTGTCGGAGGGTTTGGTCTCTCTCCACCCACTGGCCCCTCACCTCCCGTCCTCTCCTCCCTCCTTCCTGTCTCCTCCCCTCTTCTCTTCCATGTGATGTGATGTTTGATTTTTCTTTTCTTTTTTTTTAATGTTATATTCTCTGCTGCTGCTGCTGCTGCTGCTGCTGCTCTCAAACACCTGGACTGGAGTGAGATAGGCAGCGAGGACGGAAGACGAGCGAGCGTGAACAAGGGGTTGACAGGGGGGGGGGGCCGCGCGCAGAGGCAGTCGGGATGTGGCGGCGGGGGGGGGGGGGGGGGGGGTGTTGAGATTCAGATGATTCAATAGACGCGGCAGGATAAGGTGACATGAGAGCGCTGTGGTTTGTCGCAATCTTTTAGTGCCTTAGCTGGTGCAATGACCCGTTTGTTCAGTGTGAGTGTCAGGCAGCTTCTGACCAGTTGGGGCTGACAAGTTCCACTCCCGCTCAGGTCGACAGGGAGGGTTTCCAAGCCAGAGCTCAGAGAGACATGGAAGCTACCCGGACTGGACCCCTGACCTCTCGCTGTTGACCTCCGTTCGACCTGCCCGACATGTCAGCCTTCAGGAGGAGCAGGAGCTCCAAGCGCTCGACCGAATCCATCTATGATATGTTACAGCTGGTGAGCCGTGCGCTCGGATCTGATCCGCCTGCGTGGTGTGTGTGTGAGTGTGTGTGCGTGTGTGTGTGTGTGTGTGTGTGTGTGTGTTTTTCATGGTGTTGTGCAGTCAGAGATGAGTGATTATGTCATCGTACAGCAGTGCTACGGTCACAGGTTCAGATCCCACTGACAGTTTATGTAAGATTCATGTGTGATTGCGAGAAGTGAGGAGTTCAGATCTGAACCTGTGACGCCCTGTGGCTCCTCAAGTAACTTGGACCAATACTCTATAAGTGAGGGTCACAATGTGGCATGAATGACTTGGACATTGGTGAGGAAGTGAACGAATACAGTGTCTTTTTTTCATTCACCTTTAGTCGTGGTTTCCTTCAAGTGACTGCAGGAGCTCATCTTGTCTTGAAAGACGGAATGTCAGTGTCATCATATCTGTCATATTGTGTGTGCGTGCCCGTGTGCCCGTGCAGCAGCAGTGTTGCAAAACTGGTTTGAACACCACGATGGAAAATTGTGTTTGTCATCTGCCGCGGCGCAACAGGGGACGGAGACGGGGCCGTGGAATCGGCGGAGACAAGCCGTGTCCGCCCGGCGGAGCAGCTGCCTGTCAATCAGCCGGCGGAAATGCACGAGCGCAGGCGCAGTGTGCTCATCACAGATTACAGTTAATGAGCACTCGCACTAACCCCCCACACACACACACACGCGCGCGGAGACGAGGGGGCATCTGTGGACGACACTGATGACTGCAGCATTAACCCCACATCAAACCATCAGACCAACTGGTCCCTCAATGTTTGGCTTCGCGTCCTCTTGTGCGGATTTTTCACCGGCATCACCCGATCAGCCGTACACAAGGGTTCCTGCGCTCTGTGGAGAGCTTCGGTGTGCTAGTTTGTGCGGTGGAGTCTGAAATACAACCGACCTCGGGGGAAAGATTACTTGCTGTTGATGTTTTCACTGCGCCGGTCCGAGGGGGCTCGTACCCGCGGCCTCGGGTACGGGGGAACAGACGCGCTATCCGCGAGGCCAGAGCGCCGGCCGCCCCGGCGCCTTCCCTAAGGTGTCGGCAGAGCGACGTTTACAGACGGCACACAGTGTTTTGCATCTTCTTGTTTGTTCCCATTTTACAGATCCAGGACTGAGCCGAACAACCGGAATTTTTTTCGAGTCAACAGCTAGAGGAAATATTCGCAGGACTTTTTTTACAAAACGTGTGTTGGATCAAGATCGCGCACTGCCCCTTTAAATCATCTCGCGCTTCATTTCTTTTCAAGGTTTCTCATGAGAATGATGAGACATGGAGAATGAATCCTTCTGCAATTAGTGGTTGGTGCGTGGGCCGAGCACATTCATTCAACTCCCATTTGGAGGAGATTCTTTTCTCAAATTTGTCCTTTTTTAGTTCTGGCTGAGCAGGGAAAGTCAAATAAAACATATAAATGTTCATCTCCCTCGGCCTTTGTCTCGCTCCGTCTCTCAACAGACCCCTGATGTGAATGCAGACATCCTCATAGCGTTTTTTTGTTCACAGGAAGTCAAATTATTGGGCCGAATAATGAGACATCCAAGGCTTCACATTAGCTGTCGGTTGAACAGTGTTGCTGTGTTACTCATCGTTGACTTCACGTTTGCCTGAGCACACTCCTGATGACACCGTGTCTCTCCATCCATCCATCCATCCGTCCATCCATCCATCCATCCATCCAGCCATCCGTCTCCGGTGCCCACGCGCTGCTGTGTTCACCTCCGCGGCCTTGGGACTGTGAAAGGAACGAACCTCTTCATTCCTCTTGACTATTCCTGTTCCCGTGTGGGTTTCGACGTGTAGTTCTTAAACTGCTGGTGAACGTCAGTATTCGGGGGGGGGGGGGGTGACTCAGTTGATCTTTTTCCAGAAATTGCTGAGCCTGCCTTCGCAAAGCTGAGAGTCCTATAGGATCCTCTTTGTTATGGAATATGTTTGGTTTGTGACGTGTCTGTTATCGAGTGGCGGCAACTGATATTAGTGTGAATAGCCAGAGAGAGAGAGAGACGTAGGGGAAGAGTCCCTATTATTAAGTTGTTTTTTACTTTAACATTAAGCCTAACAACAGTTTGGGTTGGCAGGTCTGCTCATGCTTGGTATTTTTGATACCGGGTGGGTGTTGTTATGGCAGGCTCCGCAAGAATGTGCTGTATATATTGTTGGTGGTGCATATTTTCCACTTTGTACCACATAAGCCTTATGAATGTGTGTGTGTGTGTGTGTGTGCGTGTGAGAGAGATATCTCCTTTTATTCCAACACTAGCCTCTTTTGGGGGACGTTTTCCTCTCAAACGTGTCAAAAAGGGCCCCAGTCTGCCGCCTTCTCAGACAGATCCTTTGAAAATGGGAAAAAAAAAACTGACAATGTCCCCCGTTTCTCTGTCCCCGCCGGCGCAGAGCACGGAGCAGGTCACGGCGTTCTGCCGCAGTCTCCACGACATGAACACGCTGGAGTGCCCCATGTCGTGCTCGTCGTCCTCCTCCTCCTCGTCCCTCCCGCCGAGCCCCGTGTCGGCCTTGCCGCCCGCGGCGGGCGCCGCCGCTCAGAGGCAGCTCTCCCACGCAGACAAACTCCGCAAGGTCATCAATGAGCTGGTGGAGACGGAGAAGACGTACGTCAAAGTGAGTACCAGAGCGGTTTTGGTTTGTGTAAGCCATGCATACTGTACTGTACTGTATGTGTATCCGTTTGCCACAATCTCACACTTTAGGATTTCTGGTGAGCCGCACTCAGCTGTTGTTGTTGTTGTTGTTGTTGTTGTTGTTGGAAGTGACATAATCAACGTAATAACTATGCAGCATGTTGACGTCCTCACCGGGTCGCAGTGGGACGTGTTCTTACCTGTGCAAGCGGATTTCTTTCAGCTGTTCCACAGCGATGACTCCACATCAACAGACGCCCCCACATGTCCCGTCTGAATCTGATCACGGGCTGATCTCTGATCTGATCTCGTTCGTGTCCCTCGTCTCTTTCAGGACCTGAGCTGCCTAATAGAGTGCTACCTGACACCTTTGCAGAAAGAGAGTTTCCTTACGCAGGATGAGGTACCTTTTTTTTTTCTTCCACGAATTCACACAGTACATGACTTGCTGTAAACGGCCTCAGCGCTGAGGTAACCGCGGGGTCAGAATGACGCCCCGTGTTTGTGCCGCAGCTGGACGTTCTGTTCGGCAACCTCGGCGAGATGGTGGAGTTCCAGGTGGAGTTCCTGCGGACGCTGGAAGACGGAATCAGACTGGTGCCGGATCTGGACAGACTGGAGAAGGTGGAGCAATTTAAGGTGAGGAGACGATGGGTTTCTCAATCTCCATGAATCATTACTTACTCACTTCCTCTCGGATATTGGGCATTTCACTGTATCTACAAGTCTCTACCGCAATGTGCTTGCTGTGACCATAAGACCAAACACTTCCTTGATTAAAAGCAAAAACACACTCTTTGCTTGTGAGAGGATTCCACGCTCTTCTGTTTTCCACAGAAAGTGCTGTTCTCCTTGGGCGGCTCATTCCTGTACTATGCCGATCGCTTCAAGATCTACAGCGCCTTCTGCGCCAGCCACACCAAGGTCCCCAAGGTCCTGGCTAAAGGTAAAAAAACAGGGCATCGGGCGCGCGCACACACACACACACACACACACCGCCGTGATGCTGATAGTCCTGCAGCAGTTTACTACACACACACACACACACACACACACACCGCCGTGATGCTGATAGTCCTGCAGCTGTTTACTACACACACACACACACACACACACCGCCGTGATGCTGATAGTCCTGCAGCTGTTTACTACACACACACACACACACACACACACACACACACCACCGTGATGCTGATAGTCCTGCAGCAGTTTACTACACACACACACACACACACACACATGCTGATAGTCCTGCAGCAGTTTACTGCTCTCTACCATCATGAGATCGCTCAAGGGGGCCACGTGTGGTGCGGCGTAACGTTGCTGTAGTCACACGCCTCGCGGTGCAGAGGGCGAGCCGCAACTGGACTCGGCACAGTGAGGCGTTAACCTCGAGTCTGGCATCGTGTGCCATCACGCTGTGTCCAGACACATTTGCGGAAAAATACAGTTAAGAGTTGTCCGCAGGCACAGGATACGTCTCCTCCTGATGCACTGAACGCTCATATTTCTGCTCCTCCAGCGAAGACCGATCCCGATTTCAAGGCCTTCCTGGCTGAGAGGAACCCCCGACAGCAGCACTCCTCCACCCTGGAGTCGTACCTGATCAAACCCATCCAGAGGGTCCTGAAGTACCCGCTGCTGCTGAGGGAGCTCTACTCGCTCACCGACCCGGACAGCGAGGAGCACTACCACCTGGACGGTACGCCGTGCGCCTTGTTCCCCCCCCCCCCCCCCCCCCACGTAACGCGCTTCCGATTTTGTGGAGCTGACAATGATGATGATGATGATGATGATGTTCCCACTCAGTTGCGATGAAGGCCATGAACAAGGTGGCGAGTCACATCAACGAGATGCAGAAGCTGCACGAGGAGTACGGCGCCGTTTTCGACCAGCTCATCAACGAACAGACCGCGGTCAGGAAAGAGGTACACGCCACGATGGTGCCGCGGTTTCTATGAAAAGTTGCCCGCTCACTTGAAATTTACGTTTCACAATCTGTTTCATTGCTCCTGGTTCCTCCCAGGTGGCCGACCTCTCCATGGGGGATCTGTTGCTGCATTCCACAGTGGTATGGATCAACCCGCCGTCCGCTCTGGTCAAAGGCAAGAAGGACCCGGACTTGGCGGCTTTTGGTGAGGACCCGTGTGCTTTTTTACATTTAGTATACAGACATTTCTCTGGGATGTCCGCGCGCGTGAAACTGCGCTTTTTCTAGATTTACCGAGCAACATCCACTGCACTCAAATTCCACAGCCTTGCATATGATAAGATAAGACACACGTCAGACCTCACCTACGTTTCATAAAGGTAGAACTTGTTGCTTATATTGGATAATAAAATGATGTGCAATGGGATTTTTTAATAAGATGTGTTTTCCATTAGATTTACAGTAGATCCGCAGTAACACTTTCTCGGCCCTTCTGCTGTCGGTCTGAATATCCTCCGGGCTCGCCGCCTCATAACGCCGCAGCTTAACACTTGCTGGCACGTGGCACTTTGCTGCATCTCGCAGCGGGATGCTCTCATGCGTGGCGCGATGCCGGGTCGCTATTTGGAGTGGCGCAGATGAAAATGGACTGGGGGTGAAAATGGGCACGTTGCACGAGGGGGGGTGTTTGCATTACTCCTGACTTTTTCTTTTTCCTGCGAAGCGCCTCGCCTTGATGTGGGATCACGTGAAATTCCCACACACCCCCCGGACGACCCCTTTCCGCCTTCAACATTTATAGCTCGGGCCTTCGCCCGGCAAATTTTACACGCGCATTACGGCACAGGGGGCTTTTCCCTGGCGAGTCGATGGTGAGGGGGACGCGGTGTCGCTTCTGTGCAATGGCGATGTCGTGCCATTTTTCTTTTTGCCCCATTGTGCTGCTGACATATTATGCCCCTTTAGTTTGAGGCTGGTTTTCCTCGAAAGCCGGCGACTAAAGAGCCGCCTGTGACACTAAGCTGTCACTGTTGTTAACTGGCTAATGAAATGTCTTTTGATACATGCAGTGGATTAATGCGGAACCTCCAAATGGTTTCTTTTATTCATTTTTTTCCCCCCTCTCTCTCTCTCTCTCTCTCTTGGCCTCATCTAGTGTTCAAAACAGCCGTGGTGTTTGTCTACAAAGAAAGCTCCAAGCACCGGAAAAGAATCGTAAGTACCGTACAGTGGGTCGTGGTCTGCTCTCCTGTCCCTGCACTCCTGCGCTCTCTGCTGTCACGTCGACGCGCCGCAGCGGTTATGTATTTCGATATATCCACCCAGTCTCTCTTTCTTCTTCTCCCCCCAGGGCGGATCTCACCGCGCCTCTGTGAGCGACGACAGGGATCCTTTCCGATTCCGTCACATGATCGCAACGGACTCGCTGCAAGTCCGCGCCCTCGCCAGTAGGTCTTTTTGAAAAGTCTTGCGTCACAATCTCCTCAAGGTGCAATGAGCGAATTTGAAACTGGAAATTCCTGCCGCGCTACAGTAGCTGTCCGTCCGGCGGTTAGTCGATGACTGTATCTCGTAATGGGTCTAAAAAAAATACGTGTTTGACAAGAAAATGAATTGAGGCGCCGTGAGGAGATTTGAGGCCTCAAGGTTGATTTTGTCAGTCGGTCTGATGTTTTCAATAATCTCCATGGATCTGCTCGGTGGAGAAATGTATGAAGGGATTTTGGCACAATCTGAAGAATATGCACAGCTCATACATCACCCTGTAAGGGAAATTAATGTGTGAACTATGAAACTTGAATCTCGGGGAGAAATTGGACATTACTGTGACTTTTTAAAAATGTATTTATTATCTTTATTTATCGCTCCTATCAGCATTAGATTTGCCCACAACTTGAACGTGCACATGAGCCCCACCATGCTAGAAATAAATGTATATTTATTTTTTATGTTGAGGTCTCGGCAAAAAGTATAAATTTCATGTGAATTTGCAAATCGTCCTCTGGCAATACAGCTCAAGTTTGAGCGTTTACCTTCCCCTAAAGAGAATGAAATGAACGTCGGACATGGACTGAGCGTGGATCACATCACTCTGCTCTCCTCTCCCTCTCTCAGACTCCGAGGGCACAGCAGTGTGTGAGATCGTTCACACGAGATCCGAATCTGAAGGCCGACCGGAGAGAGCCTTCCAGCTGTGCTGCAAGTGAGTTTTTTGCATTTTCCAAAACTGTAATCTGAACGTATACGACTACAAACCAAAGACCCTTCACTAATATATATATATATTTTTTTATTTTGCAGTTCTCCAGATAGTAAGAAGGACTTTCTGAAAGCGGTCCACTCCATCCTGAGGGAAAAGCAGCGCCGGCAGCTTCTCAAGACCGAGTCTCTGCCCCCCAACCAGCAGTACGTCCCATTCGGGGGCAAGCGCTTGTGTGCCCTCAAGGGGGCACGGCCCGCCATGAACAGAGCAGGTGACCACGCTCAAGCATCTCGCATTTAAAGAAACGTCCAAAGAAAATATTTGCAACCTCTTTGCACATATAGACGTCCACATGCTGTACCGCCCCACAGACTTTATTCAAGCCCCGTTGTATGCTGTGAATTCTTTATCCACCAGCAGGTGGCGCCAATAGACCCATTCCTGAAATGTGTATGGCAATAAGGTTGTGAGTGCTTTTAATATGAATGGCGTGTTTAATACACCAAATTAAACACACTTGTCTTCAGAAAAACTTTGGCCAAAGTAGCAAAAGGAGAACAATCAGATTGTCATTGGAAAAATTCATATGATATCCTTTTTTGTTTGAGATTTTTCTGAACCTTTTTTTTTTTTTCAAACTTCATTTCTGTCTCATCCTTTTCGTCCATGTTGATCTTGGTTGTTGACAAACATATGTCGTCATAGCTTTCGTGAACAAAGTGAACACGTGTGCCAATGACTCTGAAGACTTTACCTTGTCTAATACAATAGTCGTACTGGACATGACCAGAATGAAATTAAGTGTCTTTCATTTTGCTCTCTGTCTGTTTAGCGTCAACTCCATCTCGAACGCTGGCCCGCAGGAAGCTGGTGAGGAACCGCTTCACCATCGACACCGACCTGGTTTTCCACGGCAACAACAACAACAGCACCGAGTCGGACCCCTCTTCCCACCCTTCCTACCCTCCCCCCCGCTCGCCGCCGCTGCGGCACGCCCTCCCTCAGTCCCACAAGCCCCAGGGAGAGGACACGGACCGTTGGGTGGAGGAGCAGTTCGACCTGGGCCCCTACGAAGGCCGGGGCGAGGGCGTCGACGTGGGCCAGGTGAAGGAGACGGACATCCTGAGCGACGACGACGAGTACTGCGAGTCTGTGCGCGCCGCGTCGGCAGAGCCGGCCGAGCTGGAGGGGAGGATGGACGGACTCGACCTACAGGGCCACAACCTGAACGGACGGCTGCAGCGTAGAAACGAGCTCAGACACGGTGCGACGGAGGAGGAGGTGGAGGAGGAGGAGGAGGAACTCGATGGAGTGAAGCGCGGTGACGGTTCGGGCTCGGCGGACTCCTTCACCTCCCGTGGCGCCTCCCTGACCCGCTGCGCGACCCCGACTCTGAAGCTCGCGCCGCTGACGCAGTGCGCCGCGGACAGCGACCACGACGTCATCTGGGTGCGACGGGACGACCGCTTCGCCAACGGGTGCAACAGTGACGTATTCTGAAGCGACGAAGGGGAGGAGACGGCGGGGTTTTTTTTTTTCTTGCGCGAGGAAACGAGGGGGTGAAAGTGGGACAAGGGCTTTAAATGTGTGTGTGCGTTGAAGGAGAACCTTGTATGGAAGGTGTTGAACCTCAGCCAGTCCTCCCTCGTTTGACTTCACAACCCCTCTTCCTCCCACCGCACACCTCTGTCTCCCCCGCTCAGACCTCAAGTACTGAAACGCCCAAGTGAGTAAGGGAAGACAAAAGAAAGGTACTCTGCTTCATCTGAGGTATCTTGAAAAAACCTAGAGATTCTCGTCCTCGCGCTGCTTAAACGTAAAACTACATTGAGCAGAGTCCTCACCGTCTTTCCAACATGCACCCGGGCCTCACACACACTGACACACACACACGCACGCACACACACACAGTACAGTACAACCATGCATGTACCACATGGGTGGAAGCACAGACACGGAGACTCGAGGCAGCTACTGTACTGAAGAGACGTCGTCACCGGGAACTGTGACTTTCTGGCCAAAAAAGAGAAAAGGTTTATTTTTTTTAAACGCAGGAATGTGGGTGTTCTATATTTTTCTGACTGGGAAACCGTGTTTGTATTTTGACGCTCAAAGGGCTGGTTGTGTGTGTGTGTGTGTGTGTGTGTGTGTGTGTGTGTGTGTGTGTGTGTGTGTGTGTGTGTGTGTGTGTGTGTGTGTGTGTGTGTGTGTGTGTGTGTGTGTGTGTGTGTGTTACTGAACTTCTCTTCAGGGTCTTTTGGCTTAACGACTGCTGCGTTTAAGAAAGGAAAACAAGACAAAGAAAGATGGCGAGATTCAACTAGCTTTATCGTGCTCTTTACCGTTTCAACTCAATATCAGCTGCACACGTGGTGTAAAGTCAGGAGGGCAGTGGAGTGCCGTTAAACCTCTTGTGTAAAAAAAAAATGTTTTGAAGCTCACGTTTGTCTCCTAGAACATTCCCTTTTTAAAAAAAAACAAAAAAACCAATGCATAGTTTACCAATTCTTTTATTTAACTCTCGCATTTTTACTGTCAATTTTTTAAAAATGTTTACACCACATTCAGCTGCCCAGTGTTACAAGCCACCTCTCCGTGTCCTCCGCACCAATGTCCCGCCTTTGACTTCTGTTGCCCAAATAAAGCGGCAATTTCTTTCGGGTGAAAGGTCATCCAGGTCATCAAGCCCCCGAGGCCACGCGCCTGCTCTCTCCGTGTCCCATCGCCCGCGACAACTGCTCTAATATTTCCCCCAACAATCCTGTTTTACTTGAAAAAAAAAAGATGTCTCTGTTGTTTATGAAAACCGGTGTCCGACTGTAACTCCAGGGGAGAAGAGGAAACCGGCGCAGTTTTGCTTTGACCAATTCAGACATCAACTTCTTCTCTTGCCCGCTCCTTTTGACCTTTTGTCATGTCAACCGCACGGAGAGAGAGAGAGAGAAAAAAACTGAGACAAACTTGCTCTTTCTCCTGCATCTCTTCCCTCCATCCACCAGGCTGTGCTGTTTCACTGTATGTCACCACCACCACCACCACCACCACCAACAACAACAACAACAACAACAACACACTTGCTGAGATCAACACAGTCGTCGTCGTCGTCATCATCATCGCACCTCAATGGATGTATTGAACATGCACTTAATACCCAACTGTCCGAGGGGGCGGGGGTGGTGTCGGCTCAGCAAGTTACTGTGAGTCAGAGATTGATGGGGGGGTTGAGTTACTCTGGATGTTCTTAGAATTGTGTTTTGTATTACGATGCTGGTTCCTTAGATTTGTAGCTTTTCCGGCCGATGACGATGCCCAGTGAGGACGTTGAGAGACTGTGAGGTACAATCGCCTTGTCCCTGGAGGGAAACCCCCTTTGACTTCTTCTCCCTTTGTACTAAACTGTGTTCGTACATTTTGAAAACAAAAAGCAGCGGAGTATCATTTTTATGTCTAAATAAATTTTCTAAATTTAGTCCTGTGTGAACGTGATCGTTACTTTTGTCGCGACGCGCCTCGTTTTTCTTTTCTTTCAACATCGGCACAAAGCTTTATAACCCCAAATCTTTTGTTCTTCCTCTCTCTGGTGGGGAAACGTGGCGTTTTCCGTGTAGCGCGAACCCCGTCGCAGAGGTTAGTGCGAGACGGGATGAAAATAGTGATTGATGTCGCGCCGCTCGTGTGCAGATTCAATTTCAGTCTGAAAATTGTATTATCTTGGGTTTAAAAGTGTAGGGAGATTAGATCGTGAGGATCCAAAGCCCTCTTGATGGATTACCGAACAAAATATTCAAGAGTTCAAACTTTGAAACGAAGGTGGCGTTTGATTTAGTGAAAATGTGGCACATGAGGTGTAAGGTAGAAGACACCACATGGATTAGACTAGACACAAATTGACTTTACTGTCGCCATAGTCCTGTATGTAAATATGTGTGTTTTTTAATTGTATCCCTTCCTATTTCCGCAGCACCGGCTCACGCATTCGGACAGGAGCTCCTCTGCTCAGTATTCATATCAGGGCCACGCGTGTTGCCCAAGGACTCCTTCATCTGGAGAGGCATGGGGTGGCCATTGTCTGAGTTAATTAAGTTTGTCTGTAGGCTATTTTGTCAGAGGTCCAGGTTCAACTTGGCAGGTCCCCCCACCCCCCAAAAGATCATTTGGCTCCCAGCCTCGTGAGTCGGTCCGCAAAAAACATTGTGATAAACAAAATGTCAATTCTGATGCGATGCAGATTTTGCTGGAGGAGACTTAAACACTCTTGAGATGCGGCTGGCAACCAGGATTCTTGGCCTTTCTCAAATGTCACCATATCAAAGAAGAGTCCAGAATTGACAGACTACAGCATTTTCTTCTTCTTCTCTCAATCCGCTGATACTGCATCAAGTATATTAGTTTCATGACACTAGTAGATAGTGATAATACAGTGGTCTCTGTGAAGGTGTTTGAATATGTTTGGTAAGGTATGACTCTATATTCCCATTATCATAGTTATTTGAACCGTCCAGTCCTGGGTCTGGAGGGGCGTCCAGAGAGAGAGAGATAAAGACCTTGTTTGTCTGCACTGAGAGATAATCTGGCGTCTGCCCTGCAACCTGAAGATTATTCTCCTCTCATCAGGACCGGTGGAGGGAACCGCTGCCAGTCCATCTGCTCCTTAATCCGAACCAAGTCGAGCCAAGTTTAAGAGATGAGATCACCAGAGCGAGGCTATTTTTAGTGCATGAGATGATCTGTCAAGTTTGAAGGACTGAACAGGTATACCCATCATTTGGATAAATGAAAATGATATGTGGGCTATTTACAAGAGGATAGAAACCATTTCCTGCTTCAAATTTAGTGTATATTTCTTGTGTATAGGTGGAGAAAAAGTACGTCACAGTAGTTTGTCTGACTGTACACGATGAACAGCTGCGTCACTGTGTCACAGGCCACAAACATTGCCCAACATTTTAGTCAAGTAGAATAAAACACTGCTTGGGAAGTGTCAATTTCCAACGCCAGATGTTGGCTGTTGCGCACATTATTTTATTTTGAAAGGTTTTGCCGGAAGTCAGGGAGATCTATACCAGCTTGTCGCGTCTGCCTCGCCATCACACAGTCACACACTCTCTCTCCCTCTGGATGCTGCCGCCCTGGAGGCACATGAACCAAAGAAGTGTGGGCGCGTAAACTCGGTCCGACTTTTTTTCCCTTCTAATTTCGCAGACAGTTTTTATTTAGATGATGTGACTTGGGTTGGTTTTTCTTCTGCAGGACAATTGGATAAACGTCAATTTCTCTCCCCATCTTTTTCTGGGTGAGGGGGGGGGGGGGGGGGGGGTGATTCGGGAGTGATGCCGATTGGAACCGGACCGCGTTGGGCATGACACCTCACTAACAGGTTGCGCGCCGGCATGTGCCGTCAGGTGTTCGTGCGCATGGATGCAGGTCGCGTCTCTCTGTCATGGTGTCAGCGTTCGCGGTGAGTTCGCCTGGAGCACTATGGAGGAGAGAAAGACACTTTTCTTCTTCTTCTTCTTCTGCCTTCTCGTCGCGACGCAGCTCCTCCGCCCGAGCGCCGCGCAAGTCCTCCGAATCGGTAAGCGCAACAGCTGTTTTTACGCGCGGCGATGTTTGGGAACCGGGGGTGAATTGTGACCAGCATCTTAGATATAGGACACTAATAGAGCCTTGTCAGTGGTTTGTGTGACTTTAAACTTTGTAATATTTATCTCTCTCTATATATATGCACACCTACATATTCCATTTTATATCAAAAATGTTTGGTTGTAATTTCCCTCAGCATGTATTCAGTTTGAGCTCCGAATCCCAGAATAACGGCGATTATGTGATTAGTTCTTCTTACTCTTGAGAGGTTATAGTGTCTGTGAGGTTGTCAGAACAGATTCAAAGATAATTTGCAGCAAAGGGCAGACTCACTTGAACACACAGATCCAGTCTTTCATTGTTTGTTTTTAAATCAAGGAAAAGGTCTTTGGAATAGTGGGAAGTGGATTTTAAATCACTACCTGTGCTGGATCCATGGTTGTATTTTTCCTTCTGAGCTAATCATTCAAAGCACTTGCCTTTATTGAAAAATCACCTTGAACATGAAAAACATCTAAGGTTATCAGGTTCTCATTGATAAACAATGAAAAGGTTTTTTTTAAATGATTGATCTTTTTCTGACTCAAAAACTTTGAATATACATTGTCATCAGGGAATATGTTTGGCGCTCAGTTGTCCTTGAAAGTGTCTTTTTTCAATGATTAAAATTTGAATCTGGTTGCCTGATGTGACATTTATAGGGGCATGTACCTGTCACACACCTGTAGACTCTCAGGTAGGTGAAACGTGATTGATTATCGATTTCTGACACAGGTACACATGGCATTTTGATTCCCCCCCCCCCCCCCCCCCCCCCCCCCCCCCCCCCCCCAAAAAAAAACCTTCCTCCATCAGCAGCAGCAGCTGATCTTCACAAAATGCTGAGACCCATCCATCAGTGTGATGGATGTAAGGGTGGGCGGTGAGGGCCGATGTAATCGTCCTCAGTCCTGCTGTCATATGGCTGCGTGCAAAGAGGAGCGGGGCAACTTCACCTGGACTTGATTAGATGGGAGGGGGCGGGGGAGCGAGGCTGTGGGCCGAGGGCTGTGTTCATTATCCCAGCGTCTCACGGAGACTGAATATATATATATATTGAAATCTCTTTTTAAAAGATGCTATTGAACATGCCAAATTATTCCAAGTTCAGCGTGTCGTGCGGCTCATTTCCAAGCAGGTGGTGCATGAGAGCGAAAGGCAGATTTATCAGCTCTGTTGAAGGAGAATTCCCTCTGATGATTGAGTAGCTGCTGTGGGGACCAGGTATATCAACAGACGAGACACGTGCTGTGGTAACTTGCCCAGTTTGGCTTCTGCAATTACAATTAGGATATGGGTTTTTCTTCTCAAATTAAAAAAGAAAAAAAGAGTGATGTCCTTAAGTGATTTTTGGCTTCGAGTTTCAAGATAATTCATAATAATTTCTGCCTCATATTGTGTCTGGGTAAGAGCTATTCTTTCTCTCTCATTGAAAAAATCAAGGATCTATAAATATGCAAATCCCATGTCTCCTGATTTAATGAAAAGTCCATTCTCAGTGTGCACTTGGAGATTTCAAGTTTCCACTTCGCGCCTCAGTAAGTACCACACCTGGGCCGCGATTGTGCGCATCAGCGTCACATCATCACAGTTAACGTGAGCGCCGAGGAGCCTTCCCCTCCCTCAAGTGAATGTGAAAACGGCCTTATAAGTGTCAAACTCCGCGCATGCATCATTCAGCTCAGTGAAGGTCACACATCCCAGTGAGGTAACAACAAATAAATCACACATCGGAGCGGAGGGTGGGGCTTCGGAGGGGCTCGTTTGGAGGACGGAGAAGGTCACATTGGATTACAGAGGGGATACGTCCAGTCAAATGGGATATGCACATAACTGTATATCTGCGTATTACTATTGATATTACTGCTCTGTAAATACTGGGCAGTAAACAGACCATTGACGTCCACTGGCACACAAGATTTTTGAAGCCGATACTGACATCAAGAGTTAAAAAGAGATAGATCAGATGACGCTAGTGATAGATATTCTTTCTGAAGCATGAAACATGTGTTTCATAAGGATTGGCCAAAATGTGACCAAAATATGAAAGAGCAACATATTTTGATGTGGAACAAAAATGTAGATCAAAATATTCAACAGTGACGCTGTTTCGGACTTCAAACCTATCGTGGCATTTTGTGACTTGCAAGTTCTTGGTCCTCATCAGCCAATGTTGGCTGTTTTCTGACCTAAGCTCCGGAAAATGTCTGGAAAACTGGGTCCGGACATTTTCTGGAGTTTATGCAACGGGGGCCCCCTGGTGGCTGGCTGCAGCATAGGTCATACATCCTGCCTCCTCCATGTAAGCAAATGGAACTTGGACCAAATGAAAAAGTCAAAGAACATGTTAAATACAAGTCCAATTGTTCATTTTCCCAATAAGTTTGGTTTATAATTAGTTATTTGATGCTATAAAACGGGATGATTGACAGCTGCACGCGGTCGATCGCAACGTCACTCCATGATCACTTCTGCAGACATCAAAAGTGCAAGACGGCAGCGCCCGTACCCGGGATGGATATTTCGTCTTCATTTATGTCCAAAGGGGGGGAAGTGGAGGCGCGTCGTCCATCTTTATTCACAGTTCGTGACCAGTTTTGGTATTATCGGAGATACTTCAAGTACTATGATGATGTAAATGTGGATAACGTCCTGGCGTACGCTCACCTGTGTGTCAGATCTCGTTTTGGCATGGACGGCATCTGTTAATTTCATCCGGCGGGGGTCCACAGTCAGTTGCACGCGCGGAGGTTCGCTGATGAGGAGTTTAGCTCCGGGTCACACGTTAATATTCAGGACGGTTCAGGGCCAATACGTTAAGCTTTGATGGATCAGCTCAGACCCTTGAACAACACCTCTCCTGGAATTCACGCCTCTCGAAAAGATTTACATATAGATGCTATCAGAGAGAGAGAGAGAGAGAGAGAGAGGGTGTGTGTGTGTGTGTGTGTGTGTGTGTGTGTGTGTGTGTGTGTGTGTGTGTGTGTAGAGAGAGAGAGAGAGAGTGAGTGTGTGTGTGTGTGTGCGTGTGTGTGTGTGTGTAGAGAGAGAGAGAGAGAGAGAGAGAGAGTGTGTGTGTGTGTGTGTGTGTGTGTGTGTGTGTGTGTGTGTATTCATGCATGTTATGGATGTGTGTGTAAGAGCAGTTTGGCTCCAGGTGTCTCTTCCTGTTAACTTGAGGATCACTTCTCCACTATGTGAATTTCCACCTGTTTTTTTATGTTCCTTTTTTTATTAATTTTTTTTTTATTTTAAGCTGTATATGATTCCAAAACCCCTCAGGGCTCATGTTCATCATTGTCAAGATAATACCCTGGAGTTTCATCTAGCATGTTTCTCACTCCTGGTCCTGTACCACAACGACGTCGGTGAGGTTTTAAACACAGAAAGAGAAAAACGGATTTAAGTTTTTTGTTGTTGTTGTTGTTGTTGTTTCATAACATGGGTTATGAGACTGAAATTCACATGATGTCCGCTTCAACGTGTCCGTAATGTGTTTCGACAGATCTGCGGTGCATCACAGCACCAACTGCCCCAAAATGTCGCGTACAAAAGTTATGGCAAACTTACAATCTGTCCAAATACTATACTGACCATGAAAAAATGATAATGATACTTTAATCATTGTTTTGCACAGTAGTTTTGTCATTATACTAACACTGCGTAGTTCCTCCCTTTGCTCTGAGCCTCAGACTTCTGCTCGTGGCCGACTGTCGTAGCTCATCCGTCTCTGAGCTCGACACGCTCACGCTCAAGTCGTTTCAAATGTCTTGTTTCCATGTTGCAAATTGTCAAATCTCAAAAATCGCCCGGTAGAAATGAATTAATGAGGAGATTGCAATATTTCAAAAACGAGGTATTACATAAATATAGTTGCGTGTAAAAGATTTGTGACAATATGAGTGTGTAAATCTAAATCTGTCTGTTTTAGTTGGGCTGGTGCGGTGACGTACATTTACTACGTGGCGGTCACCTGCCTGGTTTTACTCATTAGTCTCTTTATAGTTGAATGAAATGAAATGAATCTCTCCTGAGCCAAATTGTGGGAGTTTCGGAAAGTTCGGCCCACTTCGGCCCGAGATATATGCGTCGGCTTCGGGCGGGAGCGTGGCCGTTCATCCTGCTGGCGGAAACCCGGGACTCGAGATGCTGTGTGTCATGGGATGGCATGGTAACTGTGGTATTCAATTGTCTTCGTATTGATCCCGTGCGGCTCTTCTTGTGATGCGCGGATTGAGTCCGGGAGAGGGAGAGAGAGTGACAGAGAGAGAGAGACACGGCACGTGTGAAAATGCTGCAGATAGAGGATATTTATCTCACCATCCTTGCCCAGTAACCACATGCTACCGATGACTTTCAGAAACTACTTCAAGTGCTTGTGGTGTCCTTGAAGGTATATATTACTTCCGTCCTGTGCCTCTGTTTCCCTCCTTTTTTTTCTCTGCCTCCGCCTCGTCCCTGACTGCATCTTTGCCCGGTTCGGCCATTTGTACGTCTCCCTTGATTTGTTGTGCAAGAGCAAAATGTTTTTCCTGTCTTGTTGCTGTTGTTTCTTCTCGCAACCAGAACAACAGGGTGCAGACACAAGTCTTGTCATTTACCTGGACACCTGAGAACCTGTTTTTTTCAAACCCTCCCAAGTGCATTGCCCTCCCGCCCGCCGCTACTTCCCCTCTCTCCAGCAGAGCCACGGCAATTCCCCAATTCCCACTGGAATTGAATGCTCTATAACAAAGGTAGCTCAAGCACTTGGTGTCTGTAGATGACTAACTTCTGGCGCTGATGGGTCAAAGGTCAAGGTCGACAAAAGCACAAAATGTATCTCCGCAAATAACAGAGACGATCTAAAGCTTATATTATCCCCCGTCATGTGATGTCACACGATAGGTGATGTGATGAGGAAGTCACCATGAAGTCCCAAAAAATTCCATCATGCACATCCCTCAAAAGTGCATTTTTTTTTAAGGTATCTCTGCATACTACTGGTCGAGACCTAAAGCTTATATGGATCAAAAGATTAATCCATGATCATATGTTCGGAATGACACCATAATGAAGTCAAAGAAATGACATGATATGGTGTCGAAGTGCATTGACCTTTGCACCCATTAATATTAGAGACGTGATCTACAACTTACCTTAGGTTCTTCTGCACTGTGATCCTTGTGCATCACAGCTTCACGACCGCGTTCGAACCTTCCATTGAAGAAGAAATGAATCATATTGTTGAATAACAGACACACAGACACACACACACACACACACACACACCTATACATATAAAATCCCCACTGAGGCAAATGGAGAAACATGTGGACCTGTCCTCGGTTTGACCATATCAAGGTTCCCAGGGTTTTTTCAGTGGCCTCTGTGATTCGTGAGTGTATTTTATGCCGATCACATTCAGCCTCAGATGAAAAATAAAAAATGTCTCTCATTTATGATTTCTTCCAGACCAGCTGGATGCTCTGCCGAGGCAAATTATTCCTCATTATGTGGGAGCCGAATGAATGGCTTAAGTGCTCCGAGGTACATTAATTAATTTAAAAATAAATACCCTTTTTTTTTTAATAAAATGCCACTTTTATGCCTGCAGACTCACAGTAGAGTTCGAGCCGCTCTGAAAGACTAATTCGTTGTGATTGAATAGTTAAGTGAGGGAGGAATAATGTGAGACTCTCTCTCTCTCTCACACACACACACACACACATATTTGTGGACTTCTGTCTTTGTGAGGACACTCAATGACATCCTGCAAGGCTCCGTCCGATCATGCGATCTACTGTATCAGGGACTCCTGAAGGGAGAAACCAGTGCATCTGGAGCAACCGCCACTCGGACCCAAGGATGAACTGATTAGAAAAGGCCAACCGAACTCGTTGTTTGGCCATAACTCAGGAATTCATACACATGTTTTGGCAAAAGAAAAAAAAACAACATAAATATGTCTGATAGAATAAGAAGGGATGAAGTAGTGACATTTTACATCCCAAAGGTCAACTGCACTGTAACACCATCATGCTCTGCAGATGCACACACACACACACACACACACACACACACACACACACACACACACACACACACACACACACGCACACACACACGCACAGCAGGCAGATGAGCCTCTCGTCTGTTTGTTTCTCACTTTTTTTTTTTTTTACATCCAGCGCTTTTCTTCCCATCGCAGCGATGCGCCGGGTAATTGCAGTAATTGCAGAGGAAATTCCATTTTTAGGTTTTCAGCGTAACGGTTTTTGATTATGATTGCCAATAAGAGCGTAATAAGAGTTTCATTAGCGGGGATTTATTTGTGAGCCGGACATCTTGTAAGTGCCTGTATCTGATCTGTATCCAGAGCTTTACAGATAAGTCATCATGTGGGTGAGACATGTATCAGCCATTGATTATCAAGCCCAGCTTCCACAATCCAGACATTTAATCAGGTTTGTCGTCTACCCTGTGTCAAAGAATTGTGTACGCGTGTTAATTAACTTGGGGTCTGATCATCTTTCACGTACAGTACTCGACCGACAGCTGTTGCCATCAAAGTCCTCTCTCCTCTCTGCCTCTCATATCAAAGATACATTATATAATTCATTACCCACCTGAGAAAACCAATTGAACTGGGAACCCCCGAACCAGCTGACAGTGTCACGTTAAAAAAAAACAGTAAAAAAAATAAGTGAAGTATGAAATATTTCATGAGCCACACAAGCCTATTGATTAATAACAGGCAGGTGGATCGAATCTTTTATCCCCGCAGGCATTTTTTATTCCCTCAATACCACACGAGGTCATTTGAAAAACATGCAAACGTATGTATGTCTGCTTGTAGGAAAATTTTGTCTGCACACAGAATCACAATCTGCGCATGTATATTTTTCTTTAATAAGAGCAGCGGAAGACCACTGAGCTTCCTCCGCTCTTTCAGACGTTTTAGAAATCTTTTTTTTGCACGCTCGCATGCGGGAATTCCCAAACGAATTCTCTCGCTCAAGCAGGGATATCGAAGCCGGAGACTCTGAAACCACAAATATGATCTTTCATCGTGGCCCATAACACATTCATGGCTTTGTTTATGGCGGGGAGATTTGGCCGCCATGAAAGGAACCGTCTGAAATGACCCTCATAAAGTCGGGCGGCGGGGGACATTTGGAGTAATTTTACATGGTGCAGATGGTTGGGCTGCTTTACAGAACAAATAGATGTGAGTGCCGTTGACCTTGTGTGGTTTGCTGTGAATCCTCTCCATCTCTGGCCTCTGTGAATGGTATGTACTGTACCTATACGCCTTTATGAATTGTTGATTTAAAAAAAATCCCTTTTATTGGTGAGCCTGTTTGACAAACAACATCAATCTACTAATATTTCATTCACTCTTTCAATTCCAAACTTGATGCATGAAAGTCTTTATCAATGATTGTCAACCACAGACTGGATATAAATGTGGACGACATGACAGCTCCACAAAAAATAAAGAGCCATGGTTGAGGCCGTGTTCTTGGGCGGTTGGCGACCAGCATTACCGGCACCTCATGCTCCAGAGTTTTCCCTTTGTCCTCTGACAGTGGCATCAAATTGAAATGTGGCGGAAGCGCCAAAGAAGAGCGGTAGATGTAGTGCTTTTTGAAAGTGTCAAATCATAGAAAATATGTGAGATATTACATTAGTCATCTTTTGAATTCCAGGAGACGTGACTACGCACATGCGCAAGCGGCCGACCAATGAACGAGCTCATTCTTTTCTGGCTCTGGGTGCCGCGTTCTCGGTCGCAGACATACCTCAAAGTGAGGCCGAAACATCTGGATCGCCCCCTGGTGGCCTGCTGCGGTATCGGCCATAAACCCTTTCTCCTCCAGGTCAGCAGATGGGACATGGACCAAACTAAAAGAAGAAAAAGTACACGTCAAATAATTTTTTTCCCAAAGATGCTTCTGCCATTTCAGATAGTTCTATCACGCCGTTGTATGTCCCGGTGTGCATGTTCCTCATAAGCTTGGTTTTTAATTCGTTATTTGATCCCATGTCAAAAACTGGGCGAAACGTCTTGATTGACAGCTGAGACAAATGTCGAGCGTGTTTTTTTCATTTAGGCCTCATTATTTTAAACAGTGGGAAGAAGTGATGACGCCTCGTCCATCTTTATCTACACACTATGTTTTTTTCAATATTTAAGACTGCAGATGTGACGGCTGAGAAAAATTGGCACACCGGAGAGAATTCATCAATCAATCGACTTCACAAACTGCATTACATTTTAAAAATATATTTTTCCACCAAAATGGGATTCTTTTTTTTTCTTTTTAAAAAAAAAAAAATCAATCCCTCACGTGGTGCCTGTAATATTAAAGGAATAACTTTCACAGCATGAACTCAGTGCACTTCAGCGGTTCAGCAGAGCCATAACGTTCTGGTCCTTCATTGGTAATTTCCTGTATTTGATCAAATAAAAGCAAATTCATTAGGAGTTGATTTTGTGCAGGGCACATGTGCACTCGGGTGATTTAAATGTGCATGTGCCTGTCTGGCTTTTATGCACTTCGCGTTGACTCTTTGGTTCAATGTGCCTCAGTAATTAGAGCTCTAATTGAGAGGGTGGGTACGTGTGTGTGTGTGTGTGTGTGGAAAGCGCTCGGTAAGAGACGTCTCATTAGTGGCCGGTGAACATGCAGCAGCCGAGCTTTCAGATCGACCCCCCTGTCTTTGTCAAGTTTTCTGTGGAATGTCGGAGTTCTTCTCTTCAGCCCGAGCGGAAAGCACAGCATCCATCCAGCGTCGAGGATCCGTTATCACCGTGACTACCGCAGTTGGTTGGTGCAGCGGCACTTGTCGTGGAATCTCTCTCCTGACTTGAGCTCGGTCTTTGTGTTTCTTCTCTCTCCCCGCGCAGGCGGGATTTTTGAGACCCGGGAGAGTGAGCTGGTCAGTTCGGACGAGCTGGCGTTCAAGTTCGCTGTGAACAACATCAACCGCAACAAGACGCTGATGCCCAACACCACCCTCACCTACGACATTCAGAGGATCAACCTCTTTGACGGCTTTGAGGCGTCGCGCAGAGGTATGGTGCGATGTTGAGACGCAACACATTTACCACTGTTGAATATTGAATAAATAGTTCGAGACACGATAGTGTAGGCGTTAGTTTAAGCTGATACAATTATTGACAATGAATCTCCTGTCAATCAACTAATCGTTTCTTCGTATGTTTTGTATAATACATGTATGAATAATGAATCTTTAGAGTAACTATAGCTGTCAAATAAGTATATTGGTGTAAAAACCATTCATACATATACATATATATATATATATATATATATATATATATATATATATATATATATATATATATACACACATAAATACACACATATCATATTTACTTAATGAAATGTAGTGGATTAGACGTAATAATGTGAAAAGATGAACAGAGATTTCATGAGGAAGAAAGAAACACCTGAAAAGAAATGTCCGTAATACCAAAGATGTCCTATAAGGACTTATATAATACTCAAGCAAAGTACTAGTACCTCAAATTTGTACTAAAGTGCAGTACTTAAAATGCACCAGTGGTAAAAGTAAAATATAAAATATGAACTCAAATGTCCCCTTTCTGACTTTTGTCTGACTTGGTGTCGCCCGCCACCGGCCAGTGTGCGACCAGCTGGCTCTCGGGGTGGTCGCCGTGTTCGGCCCCTCCCACAGCTCCTCGGTCAGTGCGGTTCAGTCCATCTGCAACGCCCTGGAGGTCCCCCACATCCAGACCCGCTGGAAGCACCCGTCCGTGGACAACAAGGACACGTTCTTCATCAACCTGTACCCCGAGTACACGGCCATCGCCCGCGCCATCCTGGACGTGGTCACGTTCTTCAAGTGGAGGAAGCTCACGGTGGTCTACGAGGACAGCACAGGTAGGGTGGGGGGGGGGGGGGGGGGGGGGGGGGGGCGTTGATTTTATCGGTCAGATTGAAAAACATGATTCACAGATACGCGTCAAGATATCGTTCGATTCTGCAAATGGACGTCACACTCGCCTGATTTTTGTGCGACTACAATTTGCAGAACTGGGTTGTATAAGATTAAGTCATAGCATGCTATGATTGGATGATATGAATTAGACAGGTTCGGTCAGAACATTATCACTGATATGACGATCAAACAGCTCAGCGCAGAAATCTGTCACGTAATCTGTATTTTTTCCTTAAAAGACCTGAAACATACAATATCAACACCATGCTGCGTTAAATAGAATCAAAGAAAAAAAATAACTGTCCCATATCATAATATCAATATTCTAAAGATGTTTCAACCAGAACTATAAATCTTAAACTTAAAAAAAAACCCAGAAAGATTGTATTTCCTTCTGCGTTACTGGATATCAACCATAACGTCGCATTGGAGACGATGGGGGAGAAAAAGGTGAAAAGTGCCGCCCCCGTCGTCTTCTGCGCCTTACAAAATATTCATATGTCATGCTTATAATTACTCACCACAATGCAATGCTGCTGTCCCATCACAGTCACCGTGCTCCCGCTGGTGTGAACGTGAACCCAATCTGCCGCAGGGCACCGGTCCCTCATATCAAACAGCTGCCTGCCAGTTTTCCTGCCCTCTGACGTTTGTAACTGCGGAGAGCCAAACCACAAAAATCCAGCAGTGTCCCACATATATACATATATACATATATACATATATACATATAGAGAGAGAGAGAGAGTCCTGGCCCTCCTACGGCCGGAGGATGTGAAATGCCGCCGCTGAAATGTCATAGTTTATGGATTTTTTTCTTCGTCTTTTCTCTGCTTGCCTTTTGTCCTTTTTTTGATCAGAAATTCATTTTTTACAAAAATGGCACGCAGACACACACACGTTGAGCTGCAACAGTTGATGGATTAGTAATCCATCACTAAATGAATCGCCAACTGTTTGGATAGTCGATCAAGTGGTCCAGTATTCTCTGATTTCAGCCTCTCAAGGGTGAATATTTCCTGGTTTCTCTGCTCCTCTACGGCCGTGAACTGAATATCTGTGGTGTGTGGACGAAACAAAACATCGTCTTGGACTTTTGGGAAACGCGGTCGCCATTTTTCGCCATTTTATGGACCAAACAGCCGATCGAGAAATGAATCGACAGATTAATTGATCCATTATGAAAATAATCGTCAGTTGCAGCGCGACGCACACATGTACAGAACGCGGGGACGTGCACGGGCCTCACAACACAGGGCCTTTGATGGGATCAGAAACAGAGACTTTGAGAAGACGTAAGACGTCGAGCGAGAAGTTGGGGATCTCAGGGGTTGAGCGGAGTAACGGAGACGTCCGACTTGCTGTCTTGCAGGTCTGATGCGGATGCAGGAGTTGATCAAAGCCCCCGCGAAGCTCAACTTGAGGATCAAGATCCGCCAGCTCACGCCGGGCAACCAGGACGCCCGGCCGCTGCTCAAGGAGCTGAAGAAGGACAAGGAGTTTTTCATCCTCTTCGACTGCTCCTATCGCATGGCCGCCGAGCTCCTCAAGCAGGTCTGCACACGAGGATTCACCCCCGCGACCTTTTTTTTTCGCCCGTTTGTTCTGCTCCACGCGTCCTTTGGGGACGACGCACTTAATGATTCCCCCCGACGCGCCTCGTCTTTTATTGTATGCTGCAGTCAATCTCACGGAAGCTATTACCTTGTTTGCTAAGGCTTTCATTGTGATTTGAACGGCCGCCGCTAACGGATATGATAAAGAGAAGTTGTCGAATGGCCTCCTCGAGGTGAAATAGCACTTCCACTTATAACTGTCGAGATTCTAAATGGTCCCCGACTTGTTCTCCATTGTTACCGTTCGGTGAAGAAAAGGCCCCCCTTTGGTAACAGCGGCTGATTCATGACATTAACAGACACGTTGACGTACTTTTTCAACTTCTGTTGGCCTAATACTTCACGTGGTGTTTGTTCCGCTGTACTTCAGCTCGTCTCCGTGTCGCTACTTCTCTTCGATCGTGCTTTGCTGCAATCGCGGTTGTAAAATGAGGCAATTGGAAGGAACAGAAGTTGAGTTAAAGCTTTTTAATCAGCCTCATTCATTCATGAGTGAAGCAAGGTTTTGAATTCTTATCTGTTTCTCCCTCACACTCTGCACATTTACATTTCATAAACTTTGTTATCGAAGACGTGACACACGCTGGAGAACTTCTTCATATTTGAAATCCACATTGTGGCCCTGGCGTTTCTCCTCCCTTGCTTTATTTGCTCTTCTCATTTTGCAGCTTTCATCAATGGGAATGATGACGGAGTACTACCATTTTTTCTTCACAACCCTGGTGAGTTTCGGAGACAATGTCCCGCCGAGGTTGCCTTCAATGAGATGAGCGACGTTGAGAGTGTTTGCGCGGAGCTGTAAAACCGAGCTCATCCTCTTCGTGCCCGCCTGGCCCTGAGCTGGCTTTGTCAATTCCCGTTTTACAAATGTTGGCGTGAAGGCTGCAAACGTGACCAGCTGAAGCAGGAGCGTGAATCTCCATCCTGCTCTTGTTCTCTCTCTCTCTCTCTCTCTCCATCCATCACCTCTCTGCTCCTTACCGGGCCCCCGTCTCCTCCCACTCCTCGCAGGATTTGTTCGCGCTGGACCTGGAGCCGTACCGCTACAGCGGGGTCAACATGACGGGTTTCCGGCTGCTGAACATAGACGACCCCTGGGTGGCCTCCACCATGGACAAGTGGGCCATGGAGAGACTGCAGGGCCCCAAGCAAGAGAGCGGCCTGATGGACGGCGTCATGACGGTGAGCTGTCATTTCAAACGTTCGCACGCACTCCTGTAAACCGCAGACATCCGCTGACCTCTCTTCTTTATTGGAGCTGTGATTTTTGAGCTTGATGGAAATGCCAAAAAGCTGAAATCGGCAGGTTATAGTTGGTTCTGCCATTCTATCCGTCCTGTGTCCTGTTTATTTCTCTCGTGGGATTTTTCCTGGTGTCAACATCGCTTTCATCTTCAAGTGTCTCATTACTCCCATTTCAGCCGATCATTAGTTCAGTATTGCACATGGCTTTTAGGTGTATTTTGAAAGAAGAAGAAGAAAAAAAGATCCTAACGGCATCTCCCCCCCCCCCTCCATCCACAGACAGACGCAGCCTTGATGTACGACGCCGTGTTCATGGTTGCCGTGGCGTCGCAGCGGGCCACTCAGATGACTGTCAGCTCCCTGCAGTGTCACCGCCACAAGCCCTGGCGCTTCGGACCGCGCTTCATGAACCTCTTCAAAGAGGTCGGTGTCAGATAAAGAGCCGGACAGGGAGGGAGGGAGGGAGGGAGGGAGGGAGGATCACAGACAGCAAACTACAAAACCACGTGACCTCAGCGGCACGACTCAAGAAACGCCCCGCGATGCCGTCAAGTTGACCACTGTGCATCTTTGAGCACGGCACCCTTCGTGTTTCCCAGACGCGGCGCCTCGGTTGCCAAACATGGAATTCCTGTCAGATGTCATTTCGTGAGATATGCTGCTTTTTTTCGTTTCTTCTGACAGGCCAAATGCTTTCGGCAGCATTAGGGAAACACGGCGAGAAAAATAGATGGTATTTCCGTAGTCCTGAGTCGAAGAGCCCGTGGCCCGTCAGGCGCGGTGCCCACAGACGGAAACGAGGCCTTTTTGACGCGCGAGTGTTTTTGATCTGTTGAGTCTCAAATCCGGCGGACGACTGTTGCCTGCCATGGACGGGGGAACAACATCATTCAATCCCGCTCATATTTTCCTCCTCACCCCCCAACCGCCACCCTGTCCTCTTTCCCTCTCTCTCTCTCTCTCTCTCTCTCTTTCTCTTTTCTAGACCATCTCCGTCTCCCTCTGCCTCCCTCTCTCATCTCTCGGCTTCTCCGTTTTGTTTGGCCCAGCCGCATCCTTTGAAGCATCTGTCCTCCTGCGCCATTCACCACGCTCGATAAGAGCCTTTTTTGATCGCAGCGGGCAGTAATGTGTCGCACGCACAGCAGCCCGCAATTAAAAAATACATTTTCTTCTGACGAGAGACAGCGGAGAATGCATGAGGGCGCGTGCTTTCTCGGCTAACAAGGCCAAATTAAATCCGGGGGCACTGTAACCTGTGTGTTCTCTCTTTCGTTCTCTCCCGGGCGACTGCGGTCGGAGATATTCTGTGTTTCTGCATCATTTCATGACGGATTTTAGAGTTTTGACATCTCAGGGGTTATTTCTTCAAATGTAAATTTTTTTTTATTGTAATTTAAATGTAATTTCACTATACTTGTGTTTTTTTTTATTTGATTTTTTACTTATGCAAGTTCATAATTTCTATACCACATGAAACATTTGCTGCGGCCCAGACTAGCGAGAGACGGAGAAAATATCCATCCAATAATCTGTCTCACCGGGATTCGAACCGGGGACCCGTCTGACTGTGCGGCGTCATTGCAAACCGCCGCAGATGCAGTAGTATATATATAGGTATATATAAGTATATTTTTTTTTCTCAACTTTCACATGAGGAGTAAAACCTTCCTCCGTGACACATTTGCTCCGTGCTGTTCTGTGAATTCAAAATAGGCGCATGTTTTCTGGCATGTTGACAAGTCGCACTTATTCCGTTTCGAAAACCGTGCGCACGTTTCAGTTCTTACTCGGTGTGAATCAGGATATGGTGGACGTGGCTTGGTGGGTGTGCCACTGCTCATGTTTTGAGTGTATTCATATGTGTACCCCTCAATGCTCTCTCTCAGCATTGAGTAGAAGACGAAAAAAATCAGCTTCTTTAGACGTGTACGTTATAAAAATTATATAATGAATATACGCAGAAAACAATACTATATTTATTCATAAGCCAACTCAAATATATGTCCAAAAAAAAAAAAAAGAAGGAAAAAGAATGACAAGGCACGTACATTGGTCTATTATAGCTCTGATAACATCATATTTAGATTGTACCACAGAGCAGAATCTGTAGAAACCTTCCCGTCTTCACCTGACGGGATCCTGCGAAGCCTCCCGGGGCCGGTGCGTCTCTGCCGCGCTCGCGCTCGCGTCGCCTTCTTTCCAAAGCTCGGCACAATCCGGGCGGCGTTTGAATCCTCTCAATCTCTCCCACTTCTCTCTCTCTCTCTCTCTCCCACTTCTCTCTCTCTCGTTCCCTCTGCGTCTGCTCTCTCCGTAGGCACAGTGGGACGGACTGACGGGGCACATTGTTCTAAATAAGACAGATGGCCTGAGGAGGGACTTTGATTTGGACATCATCAGCCTCAAAGAGGACGGCACTGCCAGGGTGAGCACGGGGGCGAGGAACAGCCAATAAACATCACTCCCATGCTGCTCCCGCGCCGGGCCGATTCTTTCCGTCAAGGCACGCGTGTGTGTGTGTGTGTGTGTGTGTGTGTGTGTGTGTGTGTGTCAGAGGGAGATATGTGTTAGGTACCATGTCGATTTTGTTTCCTGTCGCTCATCCTAACACTTATTATTTGGTCATGAATATTAATAACGCTGCAACAACTGCATATTTCTTTCCCACGCCGTCTGCGCTGCATGCTGCCCTCTTGGCATTGTCAAAAGGGTGTTGTGGAGGGCGGAAGCCGCCTCACGAAAAGGTGGATCAAGGTTTGTGCCGGCGCCTTGTCTGGTCCAAGCGTTTGTTGTTCGCCTCCTCCTCTTCCTCCTCCTCTTCCTCCCGCTGTTCTCTCACTCTGTATGCCTCACGCACTCTCCTCCCCGCTCCTTGACTTGTCAGCCCCCCTTGTTTCTCTCCACTGGCTTTGTGTACGGCAGTGCCACGCGCTCGTGTTTGACATTTCAGTTTTTCCCCGTGTCCGAGGCCGGGCCTGGCTCTGACAACTTGTCAAAACTTCACCGGCAGCAGTGGGTAGAAAAGAAAAGGCAAAAAGGGAAAACGAAAATCCCTTTCTCTAAGTGGACGCGGCGATGCCTCCATTAGAAGGAGCAGCGAGTGATCCCTGCAGGTTCCCACGGCGGACGGCTGGGAGTCAGAGGAACGAAAGAAATGGATCCTCCACTGCAGAGACTTGTCAGTCCACTACGCTTTAATGTGCTCATGCTTTCACGGCAAATGATGGAGGCCAGCGACTATTTCATTGCGCCCGAGAGGGATCCAGTTAGCGGAGGAGACGGCAGCTTCGTCGCAGCTTTTGCCTTTGTTTGCCTTTGACACGTGCCAGTGAACAAGTCCAACGCATCGCTCCAGTTTAGCGGTTAGAGATGCGCGTCGAGTCGACACCACTTTGACTTCAGTCGCTCGTCAAAAAAATGTCCCACACACTTCGCAGTGCGGCTCGGTTCTCTAGTTTGGGGAGCGTCAATGCCAGTTGTTCTTCTAACTGTACTATACCCTTTGCCCATCACCCTTGAAACCAGCGGTGAAGAAGGAGAACGAGCGTCAGACAGACGCGTGGGCAGTCAGACAGCCGCTGTCAAGGTGCAGAAGCGCTGATTTATACTGTCATTTCAATTCCACCCGACACCCTCGCCTCGCAGGAAATGCCGCTACACGTGAGCACATCGCACACACACGGGACAGAAAAACAAAACCCTGCTTGACTGTATGTTCATGAAAAATGAATTATCAGTCCGCGGCGCGCGTGTTAGTTCTTGGGCACTGGGGTGTTAGAAACTCTCTGAAGAGGATGATGGGACCAGACAAAAAGAAAGTCTCCTGGGAAATAGAGTACTTTTCTCTTAAAGTTGTTGACTTTCCCGAAATATATATACATAAATATGTTATACGCTTCTTCCGCTCTCGTTTTTCTCGGCCCGGCTCGGCTCTGTAGTAACGGTTTTCCCCAGTCTGATTTGGTTGTGGATGGCGAACAGCTTGAGGATTGGTAGATAACAGTTTACTCCGAGCATATGAGAGAGAGAGAGAGAGAGAGGGAGAGAATTGCGGTCGTTTTTTTACGGCACACTTTGTTGTCGGGCGCTGCACGATAAATCTGCGAGGGTGGCACAGTAAATCCACGACCTGGGGCGGGGGGGGGGGTTAAAAGATGATGAGTGTATCTCTGCGCTGTCATCATAGGTTGTATTTCAGCGTTGATTTCATTGGCACGGTCAGATGGCCATGTCACTTGAGGATGATGCTTCCAAAAAAAAAAATACCGCTCCACAACACGAGCTAGATTACGTGACATGGCACGGTATGGGACCGAAAACCCCGCGCCGTCCCGCCACCTCCACAAATATTGTTCCCCCTTGGTCCATTTATCTTCGAGATCGCGGACAATGCAACTAACGAAATCCAACCCCCATTCCCTGTGTTCCTCGTCTGCCGTGTCCAGAGATAAGGCAGATTAATGGACTCCCGCAAAATAGGGGACCCCTTTGCAAAAAGCGGCACAGTGGCGACACACGAGCGCTCTTAGCACGGTGAGGAGAGTCTGATTCCACACGGGCCCTTTATGGGAAAAAAATATCCCGCGAAAAAATAAGTTGGTACCTTCAGTTTAACGTACGGATGTGTACACGAGTTGTTTCGGACTCACCCAAAATCATTACGTTGCGTTCCACTACAGTTCTATTAACCGTGAATCCTGAGTGCTTTGCTCATTGTGGGATTTGTTGGGTTTTCCCTGTAATATTGTAATATTGACCTCACTATGTAAAGTGCCTTGAGACAATGTATGTTGTGATATGGCGCTATACAAATAAAATTGAATTGAATTGAATTGAATTGATCATTTACTGCACTTCACTTTGCCGCATCACCGTCGTGAGCCCACGCGACGTCTTGCTCAGCTTTTTAACCAGTGAGGAGATTTGCCAGACGCCTGCCTATAATCTGCTAACTGTCCGGATTACAGCGGCTTGTCCGGGGAACTGGACACGCGTGAGTGTGACAGTGCGCCGCAGGTCAGACGCCACGCCGTCCGCCTGTTTCCCCCTGATCCTGCCCCCGTGCTCCATTCATGCGCTGCCCCCGCTGGTGTGATTTACAACTCCTCCTTATCGTATTGGAGCAGGGCTGCAACCAACCCTCATTTTCAATATCAAATACATCTGTAGATTATCTGCTCAATTTCTCAATCGGTTATTTGGGCTGTTGGATATCGGTTTGTGCAACTAAACCTAAAGATGTTTATTATCACTCAAGAAACCAATCTGCAGGTCCCAATAATCGACGGCTGGTAAGAGGTTTGGCATTTTAGCGTAACGAGAGGATTAATTGACCAGGTCAAAAAGAAATGAAATATAAAGGGTAGCATTTGTCCGCGCCAACCGGAATCAATAATACATCATTTTAAATTTGTTGTGGCACGCAAGCTTTGTTTTTTCTGGTTATGTGCAATGTGTCCAGAAACCCGAGCGTCAGATAAATCACAGCACACAATAGGAATGATGTACCCATTCAGCGAGTCCATTTCTTTTCTCAAACTTCTTCATTTTTCATATCGACCGTAGAGAAAATTAAAGTTTTGGGCTCGTTGCCCAGAGTCATCAGGGCGAAGCTGAGCTGAGGGAAATGAACAGTGAACGGAGCAGCAGGTTGAAAAGGAGCCAGCGGTGTCAGGTCTTTTTAACCTCTACACTTGTTTTTCATTTTTCTGTTCGACGGATCAGAAAATGTGATTAATATGCAGCAGCATTGGAGCGGAGTCAGGTTTCCTGCTGAGACGTCGAGACTAAATCAAACTCAAAGCAATAATGAGAATATTCACTCAGCTTCTTTGCTTTAGCAGCGACAAGTGTCAGAGATGGTACAGCTTCATTCATCGCTTAGAACTCAAGTCAACATCCACCCGTGGTCCCGATCGAAGCAGAGAAAACGTGGTTTCAATGTGTCTGAAGCGCCGGCGTTTGCCTTTTCCAGATCGCCGTGTGGAACTCGTACAGGGGCATGAACCTGACGGAGAAGTCCATCCGGGACAAGAATAACAATGTGACGGACTCTCTGGCAAACAGGACGCTTATTGTCACCACGATACTGGTGAGGAGGAAGGGAAGGGAGGGAGGGGAGGTCAAACCGGGGACAGCGTGGGGAGCAGGAGGGATGGGACTTCGATGGGAGAGGGAAACAATGGGAAAGAGTGGTACACTGTGGCCCATAAAGTTTGAATAATTTTGTTTCGCAGACACATTCCTCTTTTTATTCCTGTTTATACACATCGGTAATCACCTTTGACCCAGAGTCCCAGTTACATAGGTGAAACAGATTCATGCTTAAGAATTGTGTGGCGCTATAAAAGGCTAGGAAGTCGTATATATATTTGAGAATATAAATTTGACACAGAAGTTCCCTAGGCTATGCCTCGTCTGACGCAACTGGCAATACGCCAAAGAGTTCTTGCACTCCGACAGGACGGACACTAACAAGCCAACATGGCTGATTTCCTTGGAATATTAACAGTTTGCAACGGTTAATTGTGGTTTAATTTTCACTGTGATATGTTCAAAAGTGATTAATCAATAACGATTTGAGAAGATATACACTTTATCTATCAAGAATAAATCACAATCACCTCATGAGAAGTTTATGGGCAACAGTGTATATGAGTATGGAAAATGGTGCCAAAATCCGGCATAGAAAGCAACACATAATCTCAATCATCAAGGTCATAGAATATATATATATACTGTATACACGCGCTAATTGGAGGTGAATCACCACTCACCCAAGTGTGAAGCATCATCAAGATTAAAAACTTCCAATTCACTTGCCTTTAAGTGGGGCTTAGAAAGCATTTGAAAAAATTAAATAATAGCCATGAATATGTTACACAACATTTTTTGTTACACAATCTTCGTTCTACAGGAAAATCCGTACGTGATGTATAAGAAGTCGGACAAGGAGCTCGTGGGTAACGACCGTTTCGAGGGCTACTGCCTGGACCTGCTGAAGGAGCTCTCCAACATCCTGGGCTTCACGTACGAAGTCCGACTGGTGGCTGATGGGAAATACGGCGCCCAGAACGACAAGGGGGAGTGGAACGGGATGGTCCGGGAGCTGATCGACCACGTGAGCACCAATTTGGGACCTTTTTAGTTTCTCAAGTTGAGAAGAAGACACTTTGGTTTAGTATTTGCCGCTGAGATATTGATTCATGGACATTTGGTACTTAGATTCGTAGAAACAGGAGAGGCCATATTGTATTTAAACTTAAGCTGTACATGCTCTACTGTACCTGGAGCTTCTTACTTACTTCATCCTCTGGCGTTTCCAGATTGCCGACCTCGCCGTGGCCCCGTTGACCATCACGTACGTCAGAGAGAAGTCCATCGACTTCTCCAAGCCCTTCATGACCTTAGGCATCAGCATCCTGTACCGCAAGCCCAACGGCACCAACCCGGGCGTGTTCTCCTTCCTCAACCCCCTGTCGCCGGACATCTGGATGTACGTGCTGCTGGCCTGCACGGGAGTCAGCTGTGTGCTCTTTGTGATCGCCAGGTGAGCGGACGGCACGCCACTCGTGATGAAGCGAGGATGTACGACGGGAGGGGACGTAGATTTCGGAAGGACGGGAAGATGTTGTGAGATGGTGCCATCACTGAGCATTTTTAAAACAATACGGTCTCGGGCCTGATTGATTAAAAACTCACTCTTCAAAACAAAAAGTCTCTATACCTTTATGCAAATGTCTAATTTAGCATAATTATTCTAAAATTACCCAAAGTATGCTTTTAGCTGCACGTCAGCTGCCAGATTGTCTTTCATCGTGTTTGTTATGTAGTCGGGGGTAATTGTGAGCTCACTCTTCATCTCCCTCTCAGGAAGTGAGTGTGTGTGTGTGTGTGTGTGTGTGTGTGTGTGTGTGTGTGTGTGTGTGCGCACGAGTGTGTGTGTGCGTGCGTGCATGCGTGTGTGTGCGTGCGTGAACCTCCTGCCAGCGGGTTTCCCATAAGTGAAAGAGATTTTTTGTGTAGATAGGTGGTGTTGGTGGTTTGCACTTTTGCCTCACTGCAAGAAGGTTGTTGGTTGGAATCCAGGCTCGGACCGTCCGGGACCTTTGCTGTGTGGAAAGTTCGCCTGTTCGCCCCGTGTCTGCGCGGGTTCTCTCCGGGTTCTGCGTCTTCCCTCCCACAGTTAAAACAGTTCTCTCTGTTGTCTTGCAGGTTCACGCCGTACGAGTGGTACAACCCGCATCCATGCAACCCGTCCTCGACCCTGATACAGAACAATTTCACTCTGCTCAACAGCTTCTGGTTCGGTGTTGGGGCCCTTATGCGGCAAGGTATTTGAACAACAACAACAAAAACGACCTTGCTCGTCCCCGCCCTGTAGACTGACGACGCTCGATCGCCCCGGACTCTTCTGCTGTAGAGCTGCGTGTTGACCTCCCTGTGCAGCGCTGCAAAACTGTATCGACACCCTTAACTCGTCTCGAAGCTGTTTAATCCGAAACATCAATACACGCCGTAACTGCCCTTTCCGTTTAGCCCGGATTCAGACCCAGTGATTTGCGGGCGTGCCCTGCCAGCGGGATAACGCCGGCGTCCGCGTGGACTCCACCTCCCTCAGAGGCGGGAGATTTGGGGGAGGATTAGTCCGTCGCGCCCGATAAACCCGCCGACAACACCAGTCCGCAACAGAAATGGCGATGCCGAAGAGATGTCGCGCGTCTGCCCGCGGCGAGCTACGTTCGTCAAATTTGGCGGCTCTTCAGAAATATGATAAATGACGAGACAAGAGCGAGAAGCGTCCGTTGGCGACGCGGGGGCCTCCGCATGTCGGTGTCGTGCGAGGCAGAAACTACGTCCCTGTGGAGAGTACATGACTCCAACACCCCTCGATCTTTGTGTGATTAATCATCAATCCACCAACTGAAAAACTGAAAAGATTTTTTTTTTCAAACAGGCAAAAAAACCTTGCACACTAAACAAAATGATCCTTCATTGCCTTAATCTTTTTCAATTCCCACTATTCTCTGCGCAGAGAAGAAAACATAAATCATTCTGCTCTTCCTCTACTGTTTACATTTTATCTTTCATTGCATTTCCTTTGTGTTCGCTTTTCTTTTGTCTGTTATCTTTCGTTTTCTTTCTAATTTTCTAATTTTGTCTTGATCAAGTTCACTCTTTGGACGCCGATCTTTCCCTTTTTGCGACATCTCGTACTTTAGACCAAACGCGCTGTGCAGAGGAAGAAAACAATCACGAGAAGAGTCGCGCAATTGGTCGTTTGAGGGCCGAGGGGCAAATCCAATTGTAGCTGAGGTGTAATTCCAGCGAGTATATAACCCCATTGGAACCAGTGTACTTGTACTTCATTCATTTTTTTAAAGAGGATCCACACATACACAGCAACAACCATTATCTGCAGCTGTCATATTGATATTAGCACGATAGAAAAATGATTCCTCTCCGTCCAACCAACTTAATCCTTAAGCCTCCTTTTTTTTCTCTTTTTTTTGTTTGTTAACCTTTCGCCCTCTATCGCTCGTGTTCCAGGCTCCGAGCTGATGCCCAAGGCTCTGTCCACTCGCATAGTCGGGGGGATCTGGTGGTTCTTCACCCTAATCATCATCTCCTCCTACACGGCCAACTTGGCGGCCTTCCTCACCGTGGAACGGATGGACGCGCCCATCGACTCGGCGGACGACCTTGCGAAGCAGACCAGGATCGAATATGGGGCGGTGCGGGATGGATCCACCATGACCTTCTTCAAGGTGGAAAAAAAAAAGAAAAAAACTGCTGCAGGCTCCTGTGTGTTCCTCCCAGTGAAAGAGGTCTAAACAATCAAAAGAAATGGTTGAAAGTGGCTGTTTGCTCTCTGAAAAATTCATGTCCACTTGTTAGATGCTAGGGTTACAGCAGAGCATCATCTTTCATATTAAACACATTAAGTATTTTCATAAAAATATTTGTCTTTTGGTAAAATAAAGAACATGCTACTGCAGTTAGTCCTGCAGCCATCCATCTACTGTAGTCATCTTGAACAAAAGAGCTTCGGAGATAATTCTGAAATGAATCTAAACGTCCCTCCTGTATTTATATAATCTCAAGAGCAGCCCGTGTTGTTTCTTCATCCTGTGTTTTTGTTGTTCTCAGTTCCTTCGCGCCAGATGTGAGTGTGACTCACTGACGGCACCTTCATTTCCATCAAATCAGGGTCATGTCGGTTCCCTCGGCTTTCGCTCGCATCCTGCCTCTCCGCCAAACCGCCAATGAAAAGGAAATTATTAATTTTCTTTTGCAAAAATCAAGACTTAGGCAGAGAAAGAAAAAACCTTGCATTTGATTTTGCTGAAAAGGCTCCGTAGACGCATCAAGATGCGGGAGTGTGATGGGAAGCGGAGAGGATGTCTCTCAGTCAGGGCTACTTGTGTTCTTGCCCTTTGGCGTGTCAGCGCCGATGATAAACATGTGTTAACTTGTTAGTTTGAATTAAAGAAAGTATCAGTGCCTGGATGTCCTCGGGCAGGGCTGTCACTCCTCCTCCCCCCTCCCCTCCTCCGCTGCCACCCACTCTCCCTGCGTCCCGGTGGCTCAGCGGGGGTTTATCCTCCCAGATTGCAGCCAGTGATTACGACCGCCTGGATAGGAGGAAGCGGGCCGTGTTGATGGCTTGAACAAATTGAATCAGCTGGAGGAGATTTAGAACACAGCTGTCCCATGTCTTTCTGACTGGGCAAGGAGAAATGCACGCGCGCACACACACACACACACACACACACACACACACACACACACTATACACCAAGACACACTCTTAGATAGATGGAGTCCTGCACAACATTGTCTCAAACTTATTGTATTAATGAAAGGATTTCACATGAGTGAAGTACTAAACCTTATTCTGTTTTTCTATTTTAATTTTTTCTTATTATTACTTACTTAGTAAGTTTTATATGTATATATATATATATATATATATATATATATAATTTACATTTAATTTAAGTTTTTCAAATTTTTTTATCCCAGGACTGAGGTAAAAGAGAATTAAATCATAATTTCCTCAATTGAGTAAAAAGGAAAATAATAACCAACAACAAATTTGAAGAACTGAAGTAAAATAAATGTTATTGTCATATATTAACTCATTAAATTATTTTTTTTTTAAAAGGAGCCAACCAGGCAAGGGTCATTCCCCACTATCTGAATTTAAGTAAACAATATATTTCCCCAGATTTTTCGATGTATTTTGTCGCATCGTTTATTGTTTTCAAATGAAATTTCTTCACATGTGGCAACTTTGCCGATTTCAGCAAACCAGTCCTTGAGGGACGGGCTCCCTGCTTTTGTCCAACCCTTCATCAAAACTCTTCCCATGATGCTTCGCCAAAATCCAGTCAGATGCACCTGGATTAAAATTACTACGCCTTTTATGACTTAACTGTGATTTTGTTCTTAATGGAGCTTTGCATCTAGAGAGCATCTTGAAAAATCCCTTTTTTTGTCCGTCCGTCTCCTTTTGCGCAGAAATCAAAGATCTCCACCTATGAGAAGATGTGGGCGTTCATGAGCAGCAGGAAGAACACGGCGCTGGTGAAGAACAACAAGGACGGCATCACCCGCGTCCTGACCACGGACTACGCCATGCTGATGGAGTCCACCAGCATCGAGTACATCAGCCAGAGGAACTGCAACCTCACGCAGATCGGGGGCCTCATAGACTCCAAGGGCTACGGCGTGGGAACGCCGATCGGTAAGAGGATGGACGGGATACATACGAGTTTGTCAAAAGAAGTAGCTGATGTTATATTCGGCGGCGTCCTTTTGACTCAAACTGAGACGGTTTCATGATTGTGCACATTTTCCAGCACGCGTTGCCTGTTGTCTGAGGGGTGAAAGAAGCCTCAGACAAGTATACAGTGAGCGGCGCCAATCACATGCATACGAGCTCTTCTGAGAACATTAAAAAAAAAACGCGTCCAAAGGCCCCCTCTGACGAGAACAGAATAGTAATACGACCCTCCTTAAATGGAGGCTTTTGTGCCGTAGATCCGAACTTTAAATTTATTTGGAATTTGCATTTCCGTCCTCGCCGAAGTGCGAGCGCAGAGCTGCCATCCCGTATCCCTCGACGTGCAAGTGCGCCCCGTCTGAAAGCTCTGCCAGCTGCTCAGTGAAAGTGCTGGCGTCAGGTTTTTCCGGCGAGTTGTTGCGGGCGGATTGAGAACTCCGACTGGATGCGAGTCAACCCGCCGCACCGCGTTTGCAGTCGGCGCAGTCGGGTGTTTACTTCAGCTGCGGCGCTCGACGTCTTGTGTCTTGGCTTTTTTGTTTTTCTCCTCTCCCTTCTCCAGATGGTTTTCAGTCTTTTATGTTGTCGTCATTTATTTATTCATGTCCCTCCTCAACTGTCAGTCTGCCACCGTAGAGTTGTGGGTTTTTTTCTATACCTGGGGTATACAGGAGTTCTGCTGAGCACAAGAACACCCCGACCTGCATACGTTGCAAGTCCTGGACATGCATTCTGAATGTGTGGGCACAACAATGGAAACTAGATCTGCACTCAGTAGAGCAGAGACTGCACTGTACCTCTGCCAACAATCCTGCACATGATCGTCTGGTTCTTATTGCGGAAACATAA